>NW_027552348.1:0-275000 GCF_045843805.1 Urocitellus parryii
TTCTCCTTTACAAAGTTAAATTAGGCAATCAAAATGCTTCTTTGGGCTAAGCTGGTTTAGAATATCTTTTCTACTGAAAAGATCATCTTACCTTTTTCATCCACTCCAGATACATCAAAATTATCCTTAAAACTTGTAAGCTTCAGTGGTAACTGAATTTTTATAAAATATTCTATAACATAATTAAATGACTAATTCATATCTTTTATCTATACTCTGTAGAACTTATTTTTTATCACTGACTCTTAACATCTGTCAGTTATTTGTGTTTTTAATGTATATTGAAATTAAAAATCTTTTTCTTTTTTCTTAAACCACAGTGGAGTATTTCAACAGAGCAAGTGATTTGTTTGTTTTTTCTGGTACTAGGGATTGAACCCAGCCAGGGCCTCATGCATGCTAGGCAAGTGCTCTACCACTGAGCTGCATCCCCAGCCTTTTTATTGTATCTTGAGACAGGGTCTCACTAAGTTGCCCTCAAACTGAGGCTGACCTCAAACTGAGCAAGTATTTTTTAAACAGCTTTATTGAGCTATAATTTACATGCCATCAATGCAATGGCTTTTAGTGTATTTACAGAGTTGTACATCCATCACTATAGTCAATTTTAGAACATTTTAATTTTTCTAAAAAAGAAAGAAAGAAAATCCCTTGACCCTCACCCTCCAGTCCCCAGCTGTAGGCAACCACTAAACTACTTTCTGTCCCTATATCTTTGCCTCTTCTGGACATTCCATTCTTCCATGGAATGTGTTTTCCCATTATGCTTAAATGCCCAGATATTCACACACACATACACCAGTCTTATAATAGCCCACCAGGATACAAGTTTATATGTAGGCACCTATAAAACAGGTAAATGTGTAAGATTTTCTTCAAAGAACATAAAGCAAAATTCTATTTTTAAACTCCTTTATTCCCTAAACATGGATTTTGTATCTCTCTCCATGTTTGACTTTCAGATCTTTTTCTTCAGGAAGCAAATAGTTAGCTCTAAATAGTTACTCTATAGGAGAGCTAGACATGCTGAAGCACTTCCATTGCTAATATTTTATTAAAGATTATTACACCTATATTTTTATACCTCATGAGAGGTACTGGCATGTAATTTTTCTTTCTTGTTTGTATTTGGTTTTGGTATCAGGATGATGTTAGTCTTATAGAATAAGTTAGGTAATGTTCCTTCTGTTTCTGTTATCTAGAAGAGATTATTAATATAATTTCTTCTTAGGGCTGGGGATGTGGCTCAAGTGGTAGCGCACTCGCCTGGCATGCGTGCAGCCCGGGTTCGATCCTCAGCACCACATACAAACAAAGATGTTGTGTCCGCCGATAACTATAAATAAATAAATATTTAAAAAATTCTCTCTCTCTTTCTCTCTCTCTCCCTCCCTCCCTCCCTCCTTCTCTCTCCCTCTCTCTCCCTGTCTCACTCTCTTTAAAAAAAAAAAAATATATATATATATATATATATAATTTCTTCTTTAAATATTTGATAAAATTAACTAGTGAATCCATCTGGGCCTGTCACTTTTTGTTTTAGAAGGTTATTGATTGATTGTTGGCTAAATTTCTTTACTAGATAGATGCCTATCAAATGACCTTTTTCTCCTTTTGTCAGCTTTGGTAGATTGTGTCTTTCAAAGAATTGGTCCATTTCATGTAAATCAGATTTAATGGTATAGAATCATTTGTTGTATTCCATTATTACCCCTCTAATGTCCATGGATCTGTAGTGTTGACCCTCATTTCATTTCTCTTTCCTTGGTTAGCTAGAGCTTTATCAATTTACTGATCTTTTCAAAGAACCAGCTTTTGTTGTGATTGATTTTTCTCCCTTGTTTTCCTCTTTTTATTTCTTCTCTTCTTATTTTGAATTTAATTTGCTCTTCCTTTTCTAGTTTTATAAGACAGAAGATTATGTAATTGATTTGGGAGAGGTGATGAAGTTTGAACCCAAGGCCTCACCCATGCTAGTCAAGTTCTGTTCCACGGAGCTACACTCCAGCTCTACATATTGATTTTAAATCTTTCTTCTAATACATGTATTTAGTACTATAAATTTCTTTCTGAGTTGGTTTTTGCTGTGTCCTACAAAATTTAATAGGTTTTATTACAATGATTTCTGACATTAACTACCCAGAAATAGGCCAGACTTCATAGGTTAACAGTTCTCCAAAGACTATTCTCAATTAAGACACCAGCTACAAATTTGGGAGTTCCTAGACCACCCACCAAACCTGCTACAAATCCACGCTTCCTTCTACCTGCCTAAGGTTTGATAATTCACTAGACTGACTTACAGAACTCAGAAACTAACACTATACTTGTGATTACAATTTTACTATAGTAAAAGGATAAAAATCAGGGTAAGCCAAAAGAAGAGGTACATAGAACAAGGTCTGGGAAGGTCCCAGACACAGTCTTCCAAAGTCTCCCTGTAGAGTCAGTACCTGTCAATCTTCTTGTACATTAATATATAACAACTTTTATTAACCAGGGAAGCTTATCCAAGCTGTCTAGTTTTTATTGGTCTTTATTACATAGTTGTGAATGATCAAAATCATTAGCCATGAGATTTAACTCTTCTATCTCCAGCTCTTCTTTCTTCCTCAAAGGGCTTCTCTCACCTAGCTCAAAGTCTAGCCCTCTAATCACATGATTTATTTTTCTGGTATGGTCAGCCACTATCTTGAGTCAGCTCTTTTTTTGTTGTTTTGTTTAGTATTTTTTTAGTTGTAGGTAGACACAATACCTTTATTTCATTTATTTATATGTGGTGCTGAGGACCGAACCCAGGGCCTCTCACCTACTAGGTGAGTACTCTACCACTGAGTCACAACCCTAGCCCTTGAGCATGATCTGATCATGTATATTGAAATTAAAAATCTTTTTCTTTTTTCTTAAACCACAGTGGAATATTTCAATCATGAGTCACCATCATGAGGCACATCAATAACATAAACTATCAGGACCCACCAAAGATACTCTTATTACTCAGGAAATGTCAAGAGTTGAGGTTCCCTCAGAACTGGGGACAAAGGCTAGGCATGGGGACCAGCCCAGCCATTCAGGAAGCTGCGGCATGAGGATCACAAGTTCAAAGCCAGCCTCAGCAATTTATTAAAGCCCTGTCTCAAAAAATAAAATGTGTTGGGGATGTGGCTCAGTGGTTAAGCACCCCTATGTTCAATCCCTACTACTTTAAAAAAAAGAACTGGGGACAAAGACCAGCCCAAAATTGTTATACAGCAGTTGTATTGTCTATTCTTAGTTGAAAATATTTTTTACTTTTTCCTGAGACTTCTTTGATATATGTGTTTAGAGCTCTGTTATTTAATCTCAAAATATTTTAGGTTTTTCTTTTACTTTTATTAAGTTGTGTTATATGGCCCAGATGTGGTCTATTTGGTAAATGTTCTATATGAATGTGAGAAAATATATATTTTTCTGCTGTTGCTAGGTGAATGAAGTATTCTATAAATGTCAATTAGGAAAAAAATGTCAACTAGATCCAGTTGATGGATCAGTTCAATATATTCTGATTTTTCACCTGTTGTATCTGTCAGTTATTGATAGAGGGATGGGAAGTCTCCAGCTATAATAGTGGAGTTGCCTGTTTCTAAAGATACTCATCAGTTTTTGCTTTACACATTTTGATGCTCTGTTAGGCACATACACATATTTGGGTCTTTTTGGAAAATTGACCCTTTGACCGTTATGTAATACTCTATTTAGCCTTGGTATTTGTCCTTGCTCTGAAATCTGTTTGTCTAAAATTAATATGGCGCCAGGTACAGTGGTGCATGCTTGTAATCCCAGCTACTCAAAAAGCTGAGACAGGAGGATTACAAATATGAGGCAATCATACTTAACAACCAGAGCAACTTAGCAACCCCCAGTCACAGATTTAAAGAATAAAAAGGGTGGCTCAGTGGTTTTAACGCAGTGGTAGAGTTCTCCTGGATTCAATAAAATTAATATATATGCTCCATCTTTATTTGGTTATTGTTAGCCTGGGGTATATCTTTCTCCATTCATGCACTCTTTTGCTTTGTTTTTATTTTTGTTTTTTGTGGTGCTAAGGATCGAACTCAGAGGCTACCACATGCTAGGCAAGCACTATTACTGAACTAACCCCATCCCCCATTCTTTTACTTTTAATTTGTGTCTTTTTTTTTTTTTCAGTACTGGGGGTTGGGCCCACGGGTACTTAACCACTGAACTACATCCCCAGTTCTTTTTTGAGATAGGGTCTCACTAAGCTGGCCTTGTCCTTAAGATCTTTCTGCCTTTGCCTCCCGAGTTGCTGGGATTATAAGTGTGCATCCCCCAGCTCCTGTGCCTTTATGTTTAAAGTAGATTTCTTTTGAATATCATACAGTTGGGTCTTTTTTTTTTTTCTTATAGTCTCTTAGTTGGTATGTTAAGATTCTTTATATAAAAGTGATGATTGGTATACTTAATAGCTTTCATTTTTTTAACATTTATTTTTTAGTTATAGGTGGACACAGTATCTTTATTTTACTTTATGTGGTGCTGAGGATTGAACCTAGTGCCTCACACATGCTAGGTGAGCACTCTACCTCTGAGCCACAACCCCAGCCCCTAGCTTTTGTTTTTTGTAATTGTTTTCTATTCATTGCCCTCATTCATCGTTTCATTTTTGTTCTTTTTCTGCTTCATCTGGTTTTAAATGAGTATTTTATATGATTTCACGTTTTCTCAACATTTCAATTATACTATTTCTTGATATTTTTTTTAAATTGGTCATCTCAGACTTTGCAATATACACGTATAACTAAGTCTACTTTCAAAGAACACTCTACAACTTCCTGAATAGTGCAGGTGCCTTTTAACAAAGTACCTAGTTCCTGTTATATAATAGAGTTCTTCCTTCCTATCCCTTAAACATTGCTGTTATAATTTCATTTACTCATAAGCTATAATTATTTATTTTTGCTATCTTTATTTTGAATCAGCAGTTATCCTTTGGATCAGTTAAGAATATGAAAAATGGGTTGGGAATATACCTCAATGGTAGAACACTTACCTAGTATGCACAAGGCCATGAATTGATTCCCAGCACTGCAAATAAAGAAAAAAATTGAAAAATAAAAGATCTGATTGATTTTATTTGACCTTCATTTATTCTTTCTTGAACACTCTTCCTTATGTAGACCTGAGTTTCTGACCTAGGTTATTTTGTTTCTCTCTGAAAAACTTAAAGACAGGTGTACTGACAGCAAATTCCTTGTTTGTCTGTTTATTTTATATTTTAAAGAAGGTCTTTGTTTTTATACTTTTGAACAATAATTTCAGTGATACTGAATTCTACATTGGTGGGGTTTTTTCTTTCTTTTTATTCATTTATTAGTTCTAATCAGTTATACCTGACAGTAGAAAGTTCTTCAATTCATTGTACACAAATGGAGCAGAAATTTTCACTTTTCTGGTTGTGCATGAACTCAACCTATACCCTAAAGATTTAAAAAGTGACGCAACCACTTCAGTGTGTTGTGTATATGTACCATCATTCCATTTGAAAAATAGATACCTTCTTTATCTATTCATCTGTTGAAGGGCATCGAGGTTGCTTCCATAGTTTAACAACTATTCACAATTGCTAAACTGTGGAAGCAACCTCGATTCTGTCCCTCCTTCCTTCCCTTCCTTCCTCACACTAGATAGCATTAATCCCTTTATGAGCGTTGATCCCTCAGAGACTAAACACTTCTTAAAGGTCCCACTACCTCTCAACACCATAACACTGGGAACCAAGGCTCAACATGTGTATTGGTGGGGTCAAACTATATTCAGACCATAACAGACAGATATTACAACTACCAAAAAATTGACTTAAAAATAAAGAAGTTAAGCACCAATTCTCTCCTTTATAAAGTTGATCACAAGTGCTTATACTTGATTGTGGTTGATTTAATTTTTTCCTTTATATGTAGATGATTTTATGTTGTTAAATATTTTATGCAAGAAGAAGCTAGGTAGTCGTTGAAAAAAAAATGTGGACCTATTAAAGAGATTATCTAGGCTGGGTACAATGGTGCACACCTATAATCCCAGTGGCTCAGGAGGCTGAAGAAGGAGGATTGTAAATTCAAAGCCAGCCTCAGCAACTTGGCAAGGCCCTCAGCAACTTAGCAAAACCCTGTCTCAAAATATTAAAAAAGTCTGGGGTGTGGCTCAGTGGTTAATTGCCCCTGGGTTCAATCCCTGGTACCAAATAAAAAGAGAAGTTTATCTAGTAAAACTTGTCAAGTCATATTGTGGCAGAAGTCAAAATGATACTCTTTACTAGTACTTTAAATTTTAAGTGACACCAGTGGTTAAGTTATTTCAGACTATTTGTATATATTATTATAAGTTAGTGATTAAATTTGTTAAAGTGTCTGTTCCTTGAAATTCTATTGATGTGAACAAATTAATTACAGTCCTGTTCTAAATGACTCTGTTCTGTGTTAAAGGTGTGTGTGGGATTAGAGGAGGCTACAACTCCCACATTCTCAAAGGGGTATTATGATTCTCAGATAACAATCATAATTCTCTCTTACATATTTCTTCCTATTAACATCATTGCATCCTTTCAAGGTCTTCCAGCCTCAAGTAATAGAAATTAGTTTGAGATTACCCAGGAAGGAAAAGGAGAATGAATGGAATTCAGTACACCTAGTAAAACTAATTCTTCTACCCAAATCAAACATAATAAACTTAATATTAACCTTCATCATGTTCCAAATGCTTTGCTTTTTACCTTTTCTAAATTCTATGAGAATTTGAAAATCTAACTCAAATTCTATTTTATTCCTGAAAAATCTTAAGTTTTTCTGAGATAGGGCCTGTGTCTTATTTATTTTTGTATCCCCATTGCCTTAAACAATGTACATACTTAGTAAATAATAGTATAGTTGGTGAATAGAAAGGCTTTGCTAATAAACATCATTGTTGATCATCTCCTCTTAATTATATATATATATATGCATATATGAGTATATATTAGGGGTACCAGGGATTGAACTCAGGGATACTCGACCACTGAGCCAAATCCACAGCCCATTTTTGTATTTTATTTAGAGACAAAGTCACACTGAGTTGCTTAGCACCTCCCTTTTGCTGAGGCTGGCTTTGAACTCTCAATCCTCCTGTCTCAGCCTCCCTAGCCACTGGGATTATAGGCATGTGCCGGCTTCCTCTGATTATATTTTATAATAGAAATTATAATTTGTTTTACTTATGAACTAATTTTCCCCAAAATATTATAAGTTTAAAGGTAAAATCCAAGTTCTTGAGAAGTTCTAGTAAGATGAAATAACAAGCCCTCACTAACACACAAATTTAAAAAAAAGAATTTTCTGTGTTATATACTAGGGATACATAAGTTCAAATTCCCTATACAGGGCTCTCCTCAGTTATATACATACAAAATATATATGGGTATAGCCAGAGTCTATAGTATCATGGTCACTCAGTAATTACTAGTGACTGAAAAGATCATGTGTAACTTTTTTTTTTTTTAATAAAATACACTAGTCTTAAGTATAGGGTTTAAGTTTGGCAAATGTACACACCTGGTAACAAACATACCTGACAAGATAAGGAGCATTACCATCACCCTAGAAAATTCCTATCTGTCCCTTTCTGGTCTGCCTCCTCTAATCATGAATTTCTAATCCCATCTATTAGTCATACCTGGTTTTTTATTTGGTTTAGTTTTTGGTTTTTTGTTTTGGCACTAGGGATTTAACCCAGGGGCACTTTACCACTGAGCTACATACCCAGCCCTTTTTATTTTGAGACAGGGTTTCACTGTGTTGCTTAGGGCCTTGCTAACTAAGTTGCTGATGCTTGCCTGGAATTTGTGATCTTCCTGCCTCAACTTCCTGACTCATTGGGATTACAGGCCTGCGCCACCATGATTAACTTTATTATTGCTGGTTGTATCACCACTGTAATATTTGCATATAAATTAAGTTGAAAACAAGTTATAAAGATATAATGAAATATGTGTCAAATATCTTCATACTGATTCTGTAAATCAAGGTTGATTTTAATAAATAGTAATTTTTACTAGCATATAATAAGGACAGTTTGATATTTTTTTGCCTTTGTGTATTTTTTAGACACATGGACTAAAATGAAATGTTTGATTTTCCTTTATATTGTGTGTTTTAATAGAGATCAGTTAGTTGTCTTCAGTATGAACTTGGGATGAGGGCAATAAGAAATCCTATTGTTTCCAGCCTCCTCAAAGATGAACTGGCAGTGTGTCAGGAAAATTCCCAGTATGGAGCAGTTTTATTACAATTCAGTACAATTGGTTCTTGCATAACCTTTAGAAAATCATACATAAAACATTCTCATCTATATAAATAAAAATCACCCACACACTTTATTAATAGCTTTGTTCACTTTTTTCCCTGGGAATTATGCTGCATGTTCCTACTGTGCCCCTTTTTTAGTCTTTTTTAAAAGACAACTTTCTATAAGCTTTCTTAAAAGCAAAATGGTTACAGTAATATAAGTGTGAGGTAATTCTCAATAATTCCCACAAGACCTAGATCTCCCTCTTAATAATGTACTATAAATAGTGTTTCTAAGTGTCATAGTCAGTTTAACCTTAGGAAAGAAAAAAGGACAGAAGATTATGCTTTCATGGAAATGATAGTCATGTTTTCTTTTATTTGTGATAATATATGATGATTTACTTATTTGTATTCATTCTGGGGATTGAACCCACAGTCTCGTGCATGCTAAGCAGATGCTCTGCCACTGAGCTGTATACTCCCAACCAACCACTGGGTGTTTGGGGGGTTTTGTTGGTAGTGGTGGTTTGGCTTGCTTGTTTGTTTCTAGTGTTACTAGGGGTCGAACACAAGGCTTCAGAATTGTCAGTCAAAAGCTCTACCACTAAGCTGCATCCCCAGTGCAGGGGGGTTATTGATCTTATTTATTTATTTACTTATACATTCTTGGAGATTAAATCCTAGGTTACTCTACCACCCAACTTTATCCTCAGCTCTCTTTATTTTTTTTATTTTGAGGCAGTGTCTCTCCAGCAGTGTCTCCAGGTTGCTCAGGATGGCCTTGAACTTGTGATCTTCCTACCTGGGCCTCCTGAGTAGCTAAAGTTATGGGGCATGCAGCACCACCAGCCAAGGAGTGTTATTTTAAAATACACATTTTCAAGTTTATGCTGCTGTTCAACTAAGGCCGCAGTAAATACATGGTAAAAGGGGTTACAGAACATACTAAGTAGAAGTCTTACTAGCCTGATTTGCTTAATTGGAGATATATTTTGGGGCTATCATTTTCTGGAATACAAACTTTTTGGAAAATTTTCTATATATTATTCCAAAGGTAATAATGTAATAATAAACCTGTAGATCCAACTACCAATTTACAGAAAATTAAGGAGCTAGAAGAACATGTTCAACAGTATCACCCTCCATAATGTGGGATATTTAACAGGACAGATTACCTGGTTTCTTCAACAAATGAATAGCAGGGTGAAGGGAAGGAGCGGGTAAATTTTTTAAGATTAGAAAACTAGATACAATTGGAGAAATTTAAATATAAACTGGATATTAGATGGTTTTTTAAATTATCAATATTGATAGGTATAATAAAAATAATGCAATGTTAAGAAATTGTCCTTACTGATTCATACCAAAGTGATATCTGAGATTTTGCTTAAAATACTTTTCCAGAAAAGAAATTTGGATGTAATAGATGAAACAAGAATGGTAAAATAGTAAATGCTTGAAGCTATGTTACATAGGTTTGAAACATTCTGTACCATAAAATTAAATTTAAAAGACATAGTTGGGCTAGGGATATAGTTTAGAAAAAGATTGCTTGCCTAGCACACAAAATCCCTGGGATCAATCCCCAACACCACTGAACACACACATATATTGGAAAGGGAAAAATATAGATCACCACAGTAAAAGTGAGCAAAACTGTATTCACTTTCAGAATAGCAGTTTAGTTTAGCAAACAACATCCCTATAAATTAACATGTAAAATTTGGGGGAAGGATAAAAAGGCATTTATAATGAAGCCTTACTCAACCTACAATTCGTCCTATTTTCTCTTATACCATTAAATTTTTAGACAATACTTCATTTAAAAAGAATAATGAACTCAGAATGGAAGATACATCTGACAGTGGGAATAGTAGATGGACCTAACTCTGGCAGCGGAACACAACAAGGGTCTGTCTTGTCTTCCACCTTAGTCTCCACCTTGTACCATTTGTGGCATTCACCTGGGACTGCTGTCTTCTAATTGTGGAGGAGTCAGATTTGTGGCCTTTCCTCATAGCCAGACCTTTGGCTTTGTATATTTATCTGGGATAAAATACCTATTTTACTACAGAACATTTTTGACCTTCTATTGCTCATTGCTTTTGTTCAGTTTTATATATTTTTTAAAATATTTATTTTTTAGCTTTAGGTGGACACAATATCTTTATTTTATTTTTATGTGGTGCTTAGGATCGAACCCGGGGAATTGAGCCAAGGGCCTCAAACATACTCTAACACTGAGCTACATCCCCATATACACCCCACCTCCTCAGACAAGGTCTCGCTAAATTGCCCACACAGCTCTCAAACTTGTGATCTTCTTGCCTTGACCTCTCAAATAGCTGGGATTACTGGTATGTACTAGTGAGCCTGGCTAAAATAAATGTCCTTAATGAGTAGATTCAGCCTCTTACAAACATACTTTGTGCAGCTTAATTTACCTTCTGAGAATTTTTTCTTTCCTGAGTTACTGATTGCATGGTATTTTTCCTGGGAGAACATAGTCCACGTCTAATTAGTATATAGAACTGAACACCATAGCACTGGTACTTTGACACTTTACAGTATTGCCATATTACAATAAGAAAAGTTTGCAGAATAAATTAATATTGAGATTAATTCCTTCAATGGACTTGCTTCCTAAATCAGAAATTGTTTTTTATGCTATAGAGGCCTAACCCAGTGTGGCTGAATGATGTAGAAAGCCCTTGCAAGTCTACGTTTTATTGAAATCTCTAGAATTATTCTGCCATAGTAAATTTAAGAGTTAACTAAATATTCCTGAGACCCAACTCCATTTGTAATTTAAATTAAGATATCATACATTAAAAATGTAGTTATTTTTTGTATTTGAACATTTGCATAATCTATTTTATTAGCATATCTGTATTATCAATGAATTTTGAGTTCTCAGCCTAGTGTCATTTCTGTCAATATAACTCTACATAGCCACTGCCATAGTGACATGAAAGTATAAAGATGTCTTGCTAAATATATCTTAATTAAACTTGACTTGTCACATCTTCTAAACACAGAGACTTAAACCTAGAACTTTTGATGCTAGGAGATTTAAGTACAAAAATAAGCCAGGCATGGTGGCGCACTCCTGTAGTTCCAGTGACTCCGGAGGCTGAAGCAGGTAGATCACAAGGTTGAGAACAGCCTCAGCAACCTAATGAGACCCCTAAGCAACTCAGCAAGATCTTGCCTCAAAATAAAAAGTAAAATGTGCTAGGAATGTGTCTCAGTGGTTAATAACCACTGGGTTCAATCCCCAATACTGGGCTGGGGTTGTGGCTCAGTGGAAGAGTGCTTGCCTAGCACACATGAGGTACTGGGTTTGATCCCCAGCACTACACATACACACACACACACACACACACACAAAACCAACTAAATAAATCCCCAGTACCCAAAAAATAAAGGTGAATAAGACTAGATTTGAAAAATGTTACTACTAAGAACAATTTTTAAGAATTATAGACTGTTATAAAATAATCATAAAGATTATATAGCTACTGGTAAAAATGAATTGTTACTATTAATTGAGTACTGTTTGTCAGGCACTTCACTAAACACTATTTACAAAGTAGTAATGTATGCTGTTTTTGTACTGCACAAAGTTCGGTTGGGGTTTTAAGAAATATAAATGCCATAAGAGTAATAGTTGTGTAATCTGTATAATCTGTCGCATTGATAAAAGAGAACATTTTCTTGAAGTAGTTGGAAGTACTGTAAAAAATGCATGCTTTCTAAAACATTAAAATTATCCATCTTGTGATGAAAACTAATGAAATTAGTGGTAACCTCTCATCCTAATGGCCAAGCTCTTTGGCCCTTTACTAGAGTGGTTTTTATCTTAATTCTTAGCATATTTGCTTTCTGAATTTATATGACATATAATAAAGTTAACAGGGAATTGTATTTTTGACAGTTCAGAGGACACATTTTCTACTTTCTAAAAGTATGTTCCTACATGTGAAATTTGAGAATCCCACCAATTCAATTGTTTTGGGTTCGGGGTTTGGGGTTTTTGGTTTTTGCTGTGCTGTGGCTCAAACCCCCGTCTTTGCAGATACACTAGGTAAGCATCTACCACTGAAGTACATGGAGCTGTTATTCATTCATGTGAAGCCATTAATTGTATGAGCACTTTTATGCCATTTACAGACAACTAGTAACTAATACTTAAATTTTGAATTTTTTAAATTTTTAGTTGTAGATGGACACAATACCCTTATTTTATTTACTTTTTTTGGTGGGGGGAGGGAGGTACCAGGAATTGAACCCAGGGGCACTTAACCACTGGCTGAGGCTGGCTTTGTACTTGTGGTCCTCCTGTCTCAGCCTCCTGAGCCACTGGGATTACATGCCCCAGCGTATTTACTTATTTTTATGTGGTACTGAGGATCAAACCCAGTGTCTCACATGTAGTAGGTAAGCACTCTACCACTGAGCTAAAACCCCAGCCCCTGAAATTTGATTTTTATTTAAAATTTTATTGTCAATATATGCAACCATTTTGTAATTTTAAAGGGTCATTAAAGTAATCCATAGGAATTAAATATGAACTCTCCCCATATGTCAATGATAGGCAGTTTCCTCCCTATTCTCTCCTTCACAGCTAGAGTAGCCATTCAGTTTTTCTTGATAACATGACTAGAATGGTAAAGCCTAGAGAGCAGTACCCTTTTCCACCCAGTTTTACCAAAGCTGCTATTGACAAATGAACAGATTTGGATTGATTGCCTTTTGTTTTTTTTGTTTGTTTGTTTTAAGTTCTTTTTTTCTTCTTTTTAAAGAGAGAGAGAAAGAGAGGATTTTTTAATATTTATTTTTTAGTTTTCGGCGGACACAACATCTTTGTATGTGGTGTTGAGGATCAACGCGGGCCTCATGCATGCCAGGCGAGCGCTTGAGCCACATCCCCAGCCCCTTGATTGCCTTTTGTTTTCCATGGTAACAGATAGTTACCATATTAATGATAAATAAGTGGTAAAAGACCAATAAAGAAGAGAAAAGGGAAAAAAATAGACAAAATTTTTAATCAACAAACTAGAGAATCTGTTTCTGAATGTTTCTCTGTCTCCTACCATTTGTTATGAAGTCCTTGTCTTCAGTAACTGTCTCAGTCTTCCTTGTATTACAGACATGTGGCCCAGGGTAGTTCATTTAAGCTAATGTACAGAAATTTGGGTGTAGTTACCATGAAATGTTGTCAGTTTCTTAGCTACAGGGAAAATAAAATGGAACAGGAATATAGAAAAGAAGGAGCTGGGGTTGTGGCTCAGTGGTAGAGGGCTTGCCTAGCACGTGTGAGGCACTGGGTTCGATCCTCAGCACCACATAAAAATAAATGAGTAAAATAAAGGCATTGTATCCATCTACAACTAAAAATATTTAAAAGAAAAAGAAAATTAAGAGTGAAGAATCTCTTCTGCTTTACATAGCCTTATTTTAAGGGAATAGGACAGACCTTTCAACTTTTTTTTATAATGTATATTCTGTTAGTCCGTATCACAGGACCAAAAAGAAACTCACTTTTCAGTTTGGGATTTTGCAAACAGTAGCTTATGAAAAATATAAAATATGCACACCTATACCTATCCTAAAATTGCTTTTATCAACCCAAATCTAATAACTAGAAATTTCAAAATCTGGGCATATTTTATAAGCGAGATTAAAGAGCCTAGTCGTTACTCAGTAGACATGGAGGCAAGACTGTTGATAATATCAACCCCACAGCATTGTATTCAATATTGGTGTTTGATAAGCAGGGGTAAGGAATTTTCTTTTGGAAAGTAGGATAATAAATTGTGTATGTACCTGTAAAAATATCTCTTTTAAGTGAATTCTTACTGAGAGAGTAACTATTAAAAGTTTAATTGTAGTTTGTCATTTTGTTTTGATCTTATACTAAAAACTTCCAACCAAACAATATGTAAATATATCTTTTTCAATATGACAAAGTTGCATAAGAGAATCCCCTTGCACGTAAAGAAAAATGCAATTATTTTCTATTCTGAATCTCCAGACTGCTGTTTTAGAAAATCATATCTGATTATTTGCTCAGCAGAAGATTATTGAGTTGATTTAGCTGTGATTTTACTTAACAAAGCTTCAACTGCATTCCTACTGTGGAGTCCGAAAAAGGTAGAGAGATATAAATGATACATTCAAACTGTGATTTTTGTGAACAGGGCCATCGATGCACCCCTCGGAGCTAATAGCGGAGATGAGAAACAGTGGGTTTGCACTGAAACGAAATGTACTGGGGAGAAACTTGACCGCAAATGATCCATCACAGGTAATGATCTTTTTATCAGTAAGCTGAAAATGTCTATAAATCTAAATGTGATTGCTTGTGAATTGCTACTTAATGTTTCCAATGTGCATATATCCATAGGAAAGTCACATAGAGCAAAGAAAATTCCTAAAATGTATTTTGATTTTGCCTCTTTATTATTTTAACCTAAATGAGAAATTGTTTATAAACATATATTTTAATAAATGAAACGGCTCCTCTGTGTTTATATGGATAAAATAACCGAATGAGTGTTAAGATTGTTTTTCCCTTCCTGCCAACTCACCCCTGACATGACATTAAATTGAACTAATGGTAAGAAATATATAGGCAAACTCCTAAAAATTACAGAAAATATTTTAAACTTTTTTAATTTATTAAAGTTAGAAAATAGTTGAGTTTGAAGGGTTGTATTAGTATGTATTCGATAACATACAACTAATATTATAAAGGCTAAAATTATGGATATCTGTGGATATTTTGACCTTCCTATAAGATTCATGATCTTTTTTTTTTTTTTTACAGTGTTGGTAATTAGCTACATGCTAAACAAGTGCCCTACCAGTGAGCTGCACTCCCAGCCTCTCATGATCTTCTTGTTTTTTAAATTTCATTAAATTATTTTAAAGATAAAATATTTAAATAGGAAAATGCTGAAATTCAAGAAATCTAAAGATTGTTTCTGTGTTCATTTTTTCTTTTCTTCCTGATAAAGTTTTCTAATGTTAGCAAGGCAGTTGTACTAACATCTTATGATCCACTGTAACAGGTAGACTACAAAGAAATTTTTAAAATTCCATTTGCAGCCAGGTACAGTAAGATATATCTGTAATCTCAACGGCTCACAAGGCTGAGACAGGAGGATCACGAGTTCAAAGCCAGCCTCAGCAAAGGCAAGGCACTTACAACTCAGTGAGACCCTGTTTCTAAATAAAATACAAAAAATAGGGCTGGGGTTGTGGCTCAGTGGTTGAGCATCCCTAAGTTCAATCCCTGGTACCAAAAAGAAGAAAAAGAAAAAATTCCATTTGCAGTTCCTAGTCCAAAATACCATATTCATCTATAGTATGTCCCTATTAAAAAAAATCTTGTTTATGTTTTCTTTCCTGATAACTACTTGTCTGAAAATTTAGCAATTTGATGTCTTTGTTGACTCAGGAGTATGTTGCAAGTGAGGGTGAAGAGGATCCAGAAGTGGAATTCTTAAAGTCACTCACAACCAAACAAAAAGAAAAACTTCTCAGGTAATTGGAAAAGTATATATTTAATAGATTTTATGTGTGCATGTTTGTGGTGCTGGAGATCTGAAGCAGGGCCTCATGCACTACAAGGCAAGTGTGCTACCACTAAGCTACACCCCCAGCCACACTAAGAGCTCTTGAAGCTATTTAATATGCATCGTGTTGATTTATTCTTCAGCCAAAGTAATACAATTCTGTTGTCTTTTTTTTTTCAATAATATAAGATTGTGTACTTGGATAATACCACAAACTATTGCACTTTTCAGTATATTTAATTTGAAAATTGACTTATTTGTAGGTTTTACTTTTCAGAATAGATTTGTGTGTATCTTTGCACAGTTTTTCTTAGAAACTATTTTTGGTGCTGGGAGTGGTGGCACACGCCTGTAATCCCAGCAGCTCAGGAGACTGAGGCAAGATGATCCCGAGTTCAAAGCTAGCCTCAGCAAAAGGGAGGCTTGCTAAGCAACCCAGTAAGACCCTGTCACTAAATAAAATACAAAATAGGGCTGGGGGTGTGGCTGACTGGTTGAGTGCCCCTGAGTTCAATTCCGGGTACCAAAAAAAGGAAGAAAGAAAATGTTTTTGCCCATGTGTCTTTGTTTTCTTTCTACATCTTGTAAATTTTTGAGAAATGCTGAAAGAATGTTTAAGGTACATGTAAACTTTATATTAGACTACCTTTGGATTAATAAATCTAAGAAATATCTGCTGAGTCCAATAGAGGGAGCTCATGATGTTCTCAGGAAGTAGAGTTTTAAGAATGGCTGAGAAAAGCCAGTGAAGACACTTACCTCAGAGAAACTCAAACATACCATATAAACAAGAAGTTACTCTTCTGAGACTGCATATTCGTCTTTAGAAATTCTCAATGCCCTGATGGAATTGCTCTAATTATTTATAAAACTGAACAGTTGTTGAAAAGTAGTATGTGATTGTTTTGTTACATAAACCTAGAAAGGTCATCAATTTTTATTTATTTTTGTGGTACTGGTGATGGAACTCAGGAGTGGTTTACCACTGAATTACATCCCCAGTCCTTTTTGTTTATTATTTGGAGACAGGGTTTTGAGCCTCACTAAGTTGCTAGGGCTGGTCTTGAACTTGCCATCCTCCTGCCTCAGCTTCCCAAGTAGCTAAGATTACAGGCATGCACCACCTTGCACAGCTAAGGGTATCTTATTTTTTTTTTTTAGTTGTCAATGGACCTTTATGTTATTTTATTTATATGTGGTGCTGAGAATAAAACCCAGTGCCTCAGACATGCTAGGCACGCTTTCTACCACTGAGCCACAACCCCAGCCCTAAGGGTATCAATTTTTAAAGTGTATTTTTATTTGGAATTTTTGGAGAATATATTCTTGAATATTGATAATGTAATATTAATATTCTTGAATACTGATAATGTAATATTAATATTTTCATACTTTAATACACAGAAAGTTTCAACAGGTTCAACTAATGTGTACACCATTCACAGGCTTTCAGATATATATAGATATTTCTCTCTTTTTTTTTTAATTGTAGATAGACACAATACTTTTATGTATTTATTTTTATGTGGTGCTGAGGATCAAACCCAGTACCTCATACATGCGAGGCCAGCACTTTGCCACTGAGCCACAGTCCCATCCCTCACAGGCTTTCTTTAGATCAGAATTACTATACCTTTAGAGTACTAAATAATTTCAAATTCTAACCCAGTAAGAATTTAATAGTCATTTCCATTGATGAAGTACAATCAGAGAATTGACTTAATACATTTATTTACTTAAATATAATGTAAACATGCCTTGAACAATTTAAAAGAAAAAAAATGATTTGCCGTTGAATAAAATAAGTTGTTTATATATGGATACCATTTTTTAGTAGCTTCTAAGAAAGCATATTATCCATTAACAATTTTATAGTTGGTGAAATGGCTACTTTTTAGTTTGCTACTATTTTTTCCCCAATTACAGGAAATTGGACAGACTTGAAAAGAAAAAAAAAGAAAAAAGATAGAAAAAAGAAAAAGTTACAGAAGAACAGAAGTAAACACAAAAAACATAAAAGCAAATCCTCCTCCTCTTCCTCTTCCTCCTGCTCCTCCTCTTCCTCCAGTACAGCTTCAGAAAGCAGTAGTGAGAGTGACAAAGAAAAGAAGAAAAGAAAGAAACACAAATGTTCAGGAAATAACAGTGATTCTGAAGAAGACAAGTCTAAGAAGAGAAAACTTCATGAAAAACTTTCTAATAGTCATAGTAACAAGGAAAAAGTCAAGGAAAAGTCTAGGTCTTTAAAAAAAGAGAGTTCCGGAGAGAATAGCAAACAGAGCTATCCTGATAGCCACAGGTCCAAAAGCCACCACCACAGCCCAGAGAAGAGAGGATCAGAAAAAAAAAGAGGGGAGCAGCAGAAGCTGTAGCAGGGATGAGAGGAGTAGGAGAAGCCGAAGCCGAAGTCCTGGTAGTTATAAGCAAAGGGAGATAAGGAAGCAGCCACAGCAGAGTCCCAGTGAAGAGCGCAGCAGAGGAAATGACAGCAGGAGCCATGGCACCAGTGTATACAGAGGAGAAAGAATGCACAGGGAGCATCCCGGAGATAAGCACACCAAAGGGACCCACAGAGAAAGAAGCAGAAGTCGGGAGAGAATAAAGAGACCGCATGTAACAGTTACCTAGTAATAAAAGCATCTCCACTTTCTTACTAAACACTTTTAGTAAGGGCTAAATTATGTACTATTATCTTTGTAATAAATAAAGCTCTATTTTAATTTTCCATCTCTGTAAACTGTCATTTCAAATATAAAACCATAAGAATGAATTTTGCAAATATTTGTAAGTAATGTATTTTGAGAATGTAGAAGTATTTTCTGTTGTTAACTGTTTCTTGTGCCCCTGTACCAGATAAAGCTCCATATAATTCTGACATTTTCTTTGTTCTGAAACAAATTAAAAGAGTGACAGTACATTGAATGGTTATAATTTGATTTTCTTTTTGGTCAATTCAAATTTGTTATTACTTTTAAGATTTGAATTTGCTTGAAGCAAAGTGTAATCATTGAAATTCACTAGTGTGAATTAAACAAGGGATATTTATCAATATTTCTTTAAGGCTTTTAAACTCCTTTCAGGTGTTTTGTTCTACAGAGTAAGCTAATTACATTTGGATGATCCATTAGCTTTCTGTGCTCCCATAGAAATAACATAGAATTTTACCTCAAACTTAGAACAACATAATAAAAATCAAGGCAGAGGCAGGACTGTGTTCCTTCTGGGGGCTCCAGGGGAAAAAAATTCTGTTTGCTCACCTTTGCAGCTTTTTACTGGCTCCCTTCCTCCATTTTTCAAAACTAACAAAGGGGAGTCAAGTAGCAGACACTTCCATATTCGGCATTCTACTTTTTTAGGACCCTTGAAATTACATTGGGCCCACCTGCAGAATCCAGGATAATCTCCTATTTTAAAATCAATGGATTAGCAATCCTAATCCTCCTTTTCCATGAAACATAATATGTACAGGTTCTGGGGTTAAGACATGTATATCTGTGAAGGACCATCCTACCTACCATAGATGGCCTTTCTACTACCGGCATATAACTATTATCAGATTTTGCTTAAAAATATCAAGCATTTAGATTATGTCCCAAATGAAATAATATGGACTATTTCAATACATTTCATGAGTATAAGAATATAAGACATATTTAAACTTAACTGTAAATTCTCCTATATTTCAAAGGAAAGATTTAGAAAAAAGTTAGCACAAATCATAAGTAACATGCAATTTCAAAAACACATATGATGGACATAATATTAGGGCTCTACTTTTTAAAGACATCTGTCATTTAATACAAAACAAATATTGATTAGATGGTTTTGATAGTTGGCAGTCACAATTTCTTAGGTTCTGTAAGAAAGTAAATTTGAAAGAAAAGTTAAATAAAATCATTCCAAGTAGTCTGATACATATCTCTTATTCTTGTCTGCACACACAGAAAACACGTGTGCTACAATTTAAAAGAAACTAAGGTGGTAAGGAATACTTTGGTTATTTAGATTAAGAGAACTAGAGGAGGGGAGAGGAACCTGAATTCCTCTTCACTGTTCTTTCATAATTTACAGTTCATCTCAAAGACCCCATTCCTTCACATTATATATATTAATAACTGTGCATTTGAAATTGATAGACTAATAATTTACACCTTAAGTTCATCAGTGTTGTAGTGATTATTTTATCTTATACCTTCTTAGACTTTATAATTTTCATAATATCAAAACCTATGCAATACTTAGTGCTTTAAAAATGGTTTCTGAACCAATATAGTACTCATGAAGAGAAATGTTAAAAATGAATCTTGTAATTAAGAATGAATTAAAGAAATACATATTTCTTTTCCCTTTGACTTTCACAAAAGTGCAGTCCACTTTTAACTTTAAAATAGCTGTTAGGTTTTTTTTTTTTTTTGGTGTGTGTGTGTGTGTGTGTGTGTGTTTTAAATTTACTTATTCCGATTTGTTATATGTGACAGCAGAATGCGTTTCAATTCATAGTACACACATGGAGCACAATTTTTTATGTCTCTGGTTGTACACAAAGTATAGTCACACCATTCATGTCTTTATACATGTACTTAGGGTAAGGATTTGTTTGTTTATTTTTAAATCTCTGATTTAATCTTCATTGTTAAGATTGAGAAACCATAAAGTGCTATTTCTTTATGAGAAAAATTTTCTTAGAGAAAAAGTCCTACATAGTTATGAAAGATGTCAATTTGCTGTTTGTCTTATAGCCTTGGTCACCCAAGTGTGTGCTAAACAACCCCAAAAAGCTAGCATTCTAACTTCGTAAACTTAAAAATGGAAGGGAAGCATTTTCACACAGTCATAACATAATAAACAGCTTTAAAGAGGTTTTATCTAGTGTACTTTGTGCACCCTAATGATATAGGGGGGGAAGTGATTTTTTAATAAAAATACTAGGCACCTAATTCTACTTTTGCTTTTGAAATGTAAAAACCAGAGATGAACCTCAAAAAAAGGGGGGGATCTGTCTAATTGTATGTGTAGAGATTCCTCTAAGTACAGAAGCCAAAGAAGAATCCTCCAAGTTTAATATGATTTAAGAACCCAAACAAAAGTCCTCAACAGTCTAGGTTCAGTGGCTACCCAGGAGGCTAAGGCAGGAGGATCACAAGTTGGAGGCTAGCCTGGGCAACTTAGCCACACTCCAGCTCAGAAAAGTAAAAAAAAAAAAGGCTGGGGTTTTAATCTATGCTAGAGTGGCCCTAGGTTTAATCTCCACTACAAGGCAAAATTAGTACTCCAAAGTGACAATTTTGTGAAAATCCATCCGGTGAGGTTGGTCATTCTTCTTACCCTTAATAGAGAAGTTCTTTTAAAGGAATCTGGGTACATGTAGACATTTCTTGATGTGTCCATAGGCCTGGAACTGCACTGAGAGGCATAGAACATGTTTGGGGGACATCCCCTTAATCCTTTTGCCCCAAGCCTAACACTTAACGTAACACTAGCAAACTGATTCCTGTAGGAGGTGCTGTCGATTTACAAATGACCAGGAACGATCAGGCTGCTAGGTTAGGACTTAAGTTATCTGAATGTCTACATAGTGAATTACTTATAATTTCTTTTAATAAATGACAAAATAGTAAGAGGTTGCTGCAGCGTAGCGGCAGGTCTGCTTACCTTGCAATGTGAAATCGATCTTGTTTTGAATCATACAGATGCAATCTGAAGAAAGCTTTTTATGTGAAAGGTTTGGACCTTTCTTACTGTTCTTCCATGAGACGGCTTGCTGACAGAGAAACAGATCAAGTCCCCACTGCTGGAAGCAGGCTTCCCAATTTTAATCATGGAACATTTTTGGTATGCTTTAGCCCTGAAGCTCAGAGTTCAAAATCCACTTGGCCCATATCACTTTTCTTACTTAACGACCAACGAGCCAAGACGCTGGCGGAGGCCTCTAAAAAAGGCCACATCCTCCACACCCTGTGCTTAAGACCAGGAAGAAAGCTGCATTTTTAGCTCCAGTAGCTAAAGGATACTAAAACATCTTATTTAGGTTTTCTGAAAAGAAACCTTTGCTATAGTTACCACTTCTTGAAAAGAAATAAAGAAAGGCATGCAATACCTGCGGGCCTTGGGAGCATTTTAAGATCAAAAGGAGAAATGCTTTTTAAAAGTTGTGAGGAACAAATAGAAACGAGGGAACTTAGCTTTGGGAAACGCAACTGAGAGCTGTTCTGATTGAGGCTCCTAAATCCCGGTTCCTGCTGGCAGAAAAGGAAGCAGATAACTTTTCGACACCTTCTCCTTTTCTCCTCCCTCACACCACACTTAACAGAACCCCAGAACCCCCAGAATGTAACAGTAATAATGAAGCGAGGTTCGGAATGAAATGCCAAGAATTGCTTGGAATGGAGAGAAATGCACGCTCCGGCCGCACTGCCTGTGAGCCGCCTTCCCCCACTCGGAGACACACAAAACCTCTGTCCCTACTGCTCCAAAGACTTCCCGAGGGGGTGGGAAGAATTAAAGGTCCGGGAACTCTGGTGCAGTTCGGAGCCGGGCTTCCAAGGACATCACCCTAAACTTGTCCATTTCCCTAAACCAGCACTCTACCCCAGCCTCTTCCTGCTTCCTTTTGGTTTAGGGTACAAAGTAGGTTGCTAGAAAATTTGAAATTGCCGCTAAGCAGTGCCCCCCAGTAGCGGAGCTCGCTCCCTGATAGAACACAAAACCCCGCTTTTCTTTGCTTGATTTGCTGGGTTGCTGCAGCTCACAGGAAAAGCCAGCTTCCGCACGCTAAGAGCCAAGCTCCAGGCAGACAGGGCGGCTCTCCCATTTTGGAGCTCTAGATGGCGCCAGCGAGCCGCACTCGCCACGCTCCTCTTGTGGGAATCAAGAGCTACTGTCAAACATAAAAGCAAATTAGAGTTTTCAGTTTTTTTAATGTGTTAAGAATGTTATTCCTTAAGAAAATTTGTAGCTAAATTATTCTCACTTAAAATAAACACTTAGTATACCAATTACCCAAATGGGCGGGATTTATGTGAGATTTACTTCATCTGCATTTTTGTAGTGGAAGAGAGCTTTGGTGAATACAGATAATAGATGCAAATAAGATTAGAGTTAAAATAAATAAAGTTTCCATCTGAATAATAAGAAATTCAATTTTACACGATTTGCAACGACTTGACCGAATGTCCAGACACGCCGTTCAGGTGCACAATCTAATCTCATCAAAATAATGTTTTCTCTACTTTGCATAAAGAAAAATTTTTTCCTTTCCTTTTTCCTCACCAGGAAGGATCCAATTCACTCCAGGGGGTTAAAGCAGCGTCCGGAAAGGAAAGCACGGAGGGAGGGTGTAGTTTGGGGATGGATAGGCGCAGGCCGAGGAACGCTGGGTCTTGGTTCCTCTATTGCCCTAGAAGCTGCGGAACAGAAAACTTTGAGAAACCCGCTAAAACGAAATCGCATTTTCCCTCACCCCGGGTCGGGAGGGACTCCGGGCCCCCGTGCAACGGCCTCCAGCCTCGCACCGACCTCCACATCTGTGCCCGGGTTCAGGCGGCGGCCTTCACCTCCTCTGGGTCGCGAAGCCAGAGAGGCCCAGGCCACCCGGGCCCCGAGGTGGCCCTGGGGAGGCACGGCCCCACCTCCGTTGGGGACCCAGCTAGTGTTCTCGCTTATGGACTCTCTCTTCTCACGGACGCCCTCTCCAATTTGCTCGGCCTCAGCTGGTCGCCACCCACTGGGGTCAAGGTTCTCCGCGCCCCTGGGATGCCTACGGCTGAGGGAAGGGACGGAGGAGGGGCTGGAGGCAGTTGGAATCCGTGTTCCCAGGTTGGTTTCGGCCAAGAACGGTTGTCCCGCTCCCACCGGGTTCAGGTTCCGCGCACTCTGGTCTCCCCGCAGGACACTTGGGTCTGTGTCGCCGCCCGCCGTTCTCGGGAGCCGCAGTGATGGACATCGGCTGACCCGCGGGGCAGAGGCAGGGCGCAGATGCCTTGATCACTGGCCTGCGGAGGGAGCTGCGCGGCAAGCGGGACCTGCACAGCCAGGCCCTTTGATCTGCTTTCATTATAAAGGAGAAACAAAGCTTCCTGGACCCGACACCCGGGCGCCCTCATTCCTCGGGAACCCTCACCACGTCCTCACCTCCACGCCGCCCGCCCCCGGCCCCAAAACCTACCCGGCACACTCTGGGCCTGCAGCGCTTCTGTCCAAAGCACCTCTGCCAGCTTCTCCCCAAGACCAGATATGAACCCCGAAGGAGCATGAGGGGCGAAGAGTCTCCGTTAGAAACGGCTTGAGCGGTGAAAGAAAATGGCCAAAGTGAAGAAAAACTATAGAATAGAGTTTTCCCTGCGGAAGAGCAGGGCTGCCGAAGCCGGGGGTGGGGGTGGGGGGAGCGAGCAAAAGAAGCAAAGAAGCCACTGAACCTCACTTTGCAAACGCCCCGCTGGGGACCTTCGTTCTGTTCAATCGCTACTTCACTACTTAGCTTTTCAGAGCGGAGTTCTGATGACTGTTAATAACAATAATTATTTTTTTTTCTTTTCTAAGAATTAAAATCTTCAAATTTCCAAGGACAGTAATCGAAAAAGAAAAAAAAATCTGTTGGTGATGACTTCTCTTGTATTTCCTATTGTGTAGGAAGCCTTTTAGAAATATTTTTATTCTGCAAATATGTACTTTATTTTCCAAATTAACATTTTTTTTCCGAATTGCAAAAATTGTCTCATTGACCAATTTTCTTTTCTCTCCCTCCCTTCTCCCTCTTTTTAAACTGGTGCTGTTAAGTTGGTGGTCAGAAGACAAAGAGAGTGAAAATAATTTTCATTTCAATAATTGCCTTCTGGTCAATTTAACTGTGCCTTATTTTGAAAGAGACTGTCTAAATGAGATTCCTGTCCCAAATGTGTTCCCAGGCCTGATCCCAGCCTTTAATTATTCCTGAGTTTTTTTCTTCAGAATAAGACGCCGCACTGAGTAATCACAAAGAAGTCAGAGAGCATCCTTGAACCTTTTCAGAAGCAGCGCCACTGATATTCAAATAACCTGCGAGGGCCATTTGACGGCTCCGGGGACCTAGGCATTTCCAATTCACTATTTGCATAGATCAGCCTTCTTTGAAAAGGAAAGGAGCAGTTGTCTTCCATAACATTAAAAAGCCTAGTTATCAAATCAAGTGCTTAGTTTGGGGGCTTTTAAAACGTTTACATTTTATCTCAGGTTGCCCTTTACTGTTTGACATGCAAATTTGGTGCAGTTAATTTAGACAATTAAAAAGATCTTCAAGGGAGCTTTGTCACAGAGAATATTTGGAGTTTTCCCCGTGGACCAGCTGAGATAAAGTTGGCCAGAACAAATGATGTCTAGGAGATTAATTAGATATTTGATAAGACATGAATCCCTAATAAAGGAATACAAGGCACAGGGGGCTGCTGTGTGCTCTAAGTCAAAATTAATAACATTTAACAAGATTTTCATTTAGGCATGAAATGTCTTTTCCGGGGTATTGACTCTAGCGATTTATTCCCCTAAGATACCTCCTAACCTAGAGGGTCTTAAGAGCTAAAAGACTTCTCTCTAAAAAGCTTTTTCCTTTCACAGATTGTTTTCAAATTACTTTCAAAAAACAAACAAATCCACCAGCGTTGTCTCTGACCCCTCTGGGAAGTTAGGTGTCTCCCCAGTTAGACTTGCCAAGGAACTCTGCTGTTTTTAGGTGATGCAGATACTTAAAATGTCACTTTTCCAGAGCCCACCCATTAAGTAATACAACTTCACGTTCTTATAACCCAATTTAATTTATGCTGTTGATATACAAATAAATAATTTTGACTTCTCAAAAATGTATATGTATTATGGCTTTTATAACCCACATAAACTTTACATTACCTACAACTAACATTAATGGAATTGTTTCCCAACAAAAAAGTCAACCACATAAAGGTTATTAAGGGGGAAACAGGATTTAAAATAAAAAAAAGGAAGTGTATTGTTCAGAGTCCTTTAATAATACCAAAATGAAAATATGTCAAGATTTTCTTCATACAGATAAACGCATTTAATTTCTTTAGATGACCTTAACTTACGTGTTTGAGTGAAATGATAACTCAACATTTTAAATATCTTTTTACATATATACTGACTTTCACAAAGTGCATCAGAAAATTAAAAAAAAAAACCTCCCTGAATTTCAGGAATTCACCAAAAAGAAAAAAAAAATTCTATTCGAATGAACATTTACAAGAAAATAAAAGCGAACACAATCTTTTGAACCCTATTTATACAGATGTTATGAAATACAGAGAAACTGTCGCTAGACTTCCAGTTTAATTTCTCACCTTAAGCCTCTTTTTTTGATGCTTCCTTTTTAGGAAAAAAAAAAGTCTCATTGTAAGTAGATATCAAGCAGGACTTGGAGCATTTTATATATAATATAATCCACACAAAGGGTCTGTTTTCAGTTTTACACAAGACAAAAGTCTAAATCTACAGTAATAAGTAGTGAATCATTGTTTGCCATGGGCTAGTGAGTGAGGAAAGAGTGTGAAAATATGAAGGAGAACTGGGATATTTTTGATGTGATGGAAGGGATATTTTGATTATCACGATGTTAACACAACTATCACTACTTTCCCAAAAGTATAGAAATGAACATTTAAAATAACTGGACATTATGATGTGTACATCAAACCTCCATAAATTTAGCTGAAGTTAAAATTGCAAAAAATGGAAAGATTAATCATAAAAATTTGGCAAAAGTATGGCCACAGAAAATATTTGGAAGAAACTCCAAAAATCAAATCATACAAAGAGTTTGTGAGCTGAGACTTGTCACTAAAAGAGTAAGTCACCTATAAAATGTGGGATCATCCTAAGGGAATTCCACAAGATCAGTGCTACAGATAGGAGACAAGTTTCAGACCAGTATTACATGTAGGATAGAATTAGAGACTCCCATGTTATATCAGAACACTTTGAAGGGAGAGAAACTTGATCCATAAAATTAATAAATAGGGAGACAAGGGGAGATAGCAAAATTATTAGATAACAATGGAGATATGAAAAAAAGAATGGGAATGTCTAATATGTGTGTCTGATCAGATATCCCAAAGTAGAAAAGAGAAATTGGCAGACATGAAATATTTGAAGATATAACCATCTAAACTTTTCCTGAAGGTATTAAAATATAAACCCACAAAGAATTTCTCAAAGTACAATTTAAAATTCATATGGTAAGAACAAAAATATAAATACATAGAGGCTTTTAGGAATGCTGAGAAACACCATACTCAAGAGAGGGATTTTAAAAGTAGTCAGAAAATGCCTGGAGGTATTACTTAGTGCCAGCACAACAAAATGATAAGTACATACATAGTAGCTAGAGAAACATATAAGATCAAATATGCATCAAGGAATAATAATTAAACTGATTGCAGATTTCTCAGCAATTAAAACCTGAAGATAGAATTCTATATTTGGGGTAGAATGTTTCTAGAACATCATTACCAATTAAGATTTGTATATCTAGCAAAACATCATTTGAAAGCAAAGTGAAAATAAATAAACCTTCTCAAATATATAATAATTGAGTATACCATTATCAGGATTATATTTTAAAAATTTTAAAGGAAGTTTAATATTTTAAAGAAAAACACTGAATAAGAAAACAATGTAAATAAAACAAAATCCAAAATTTTTGAGAGATAATGCAGAATAAAAATGTTCAGGATAAAAATGTAGGATAAATAAGTAAAAATTCATGATAAAATTCCAAAAAGTAAGAAATCCCACTTGATGTATATATAATCAGGATGATTATAAATATATTAATATAGTGCTTAAATAGTGGTAGCAGTTTGGATTTTAAAATTTCACCCTTATGCTCTGAATAAGAGACCAACCTAAACACAAGTAGTTGAAAATATGTTAAGTAAAGGGAAAAAAAGAAACAAGTATTGCTAATCAAAATAAAGTTTATATGGCTTTACTTATATCATACAAAATATACCTTAAGATAAATATGTTATTAAGATCATTTTGTATGATAAAAGTCCTAATTTAACAATTTTAGATTTTATGTACCACATAAGATAGCAGGAGGAATTTGAGAAATCTATCCTAAATATCTGAGATATTTGAAATATTTCTTGCAATTAAAAGTATCTCATATACAGAAAAGTTTACAAATGTGTAGTAACTTTTTTAAAAAAATGAACCCAGTTCTTAGAAATCAACTAATTTGCCTACCTCCATAAAATTGATATTAGATCGTCTTCTCAAGCATACATGAAGTATTAAACTGCTGACCACATATGAGGACATAACATAAATTTTTGAAAAATAATATGTACAAAATGTTCTTCGATCATAATACCTTTGAAGTCAATAAGGGGATCAGTAATATGAACACTTAGATATTTTGAATTCTACAATCACATTTGTAAAACACTCATAAATCAAAAGAGAAATTATAGTGGATAATATAAAAGTAGTTTTAAATGAATTTTAAAGCACTAGTTACAGGAAAAATTCTTATTTTTAAATGCTTATCTTACACAAAAGTAAGGACTAAATTATTTATATATGTATGTATTTATTTTTGTGGCAATGGGGATAAAACTCAGGGGAATACCATCACTGAGGTATATCCCCAGTCCTTTTTATTTATTTATTTGGAGAGATGGTCTTGCTAAGTTGCCTTGGCTGATCTTTAACATGGGATGCTCTTTCCTTAGTCTCCTGAGTCTCTGGGATTACAGGCATGTTCCACCATGCCCAGCAAAACTAAAAATTAATAAACACACTTGTAATACAAAATTTTCAAACAAAATTACTAAATAGTACAATAAAACTCAAAAGAGGAAATATAATCATATGACCAAATGTTAATGAAATTGAAGATATAGTAAAAATGATCTACAAAGCTAAAACTTAATTAATGAAAAAGTCTAGTACAATAAGCAAATATTTACCCATATAGACCAAAAATGAAATTTATGAGACCAAATAAATACTAGCTATTGTAAAATAGGATAAATGGCCCCAATAATTCTGATATAATGTACATAGGCATTGAAAAATACTTACAATATAGTCAAAATGCACATATTCCAAGATAAATTAACTCACCAGAGCTCAATTTCATTTAAAAATTTAAAAATCAAAATAGATCTATGATCATTAAAGAAATGAAATATCTAGTCTATAATTCCCATCAAGAAAATGATAGGTGTAAATCATTTCTGGAATGTTTTTCATATTTTCAAAGATGATACTACTACTATATAAATTCACTGAAACATAGGTATAAAAACAAAAGGAAGGAAAGTGATTATTCTCTTTATTTGCTCTCTCATTTAAGCAGACATGGAATCATTTACTTGGGAGATCTGATGTTCACTTATTTGTACTTCTCTGAAATTCTTCAACAGAACATGCTACTGGGAACAAAATTAACTAAGAGTTACAGATTGTTACCTGTTTGGATCCACTGTTTAATTGTGTGAAAATCATACTCTCTTGGCTGCTGTCAGTCCCTGAATAATTGGGGCACTAGTATCAGTCCAGTCTTACTAGTGAGGGCATTCCAAAGGCCACTCTCTGCTGGGTACTCTTTGCTCTAGAATTGTCCTATTTCCTGTGACTCCTATTACTCAGTCATGCTTTCTTCTTCTTTTTCCTTTGTACCAAATCTACTTTGTGATTTCAAAAGTCTTGCTTGCCAATACCTGCTTCTTCCTTTTCCTTTATACATATTTCTCGTGAATCATTTTATGAAGATCTAATCCAATCTTTGCATTTTCTACTCAAAGGTAAATAATAGGTGTAAATCATTTCTGGAATGTTTTTCATATTTTCAAAGATGATACTACTACTATATAAATGATACTCAAATTGAGTGACAAACACTAAGATCATGTTTGGGGACAGGCCATCTATGATACACCTGTCTAGGAGGACCCATCATGAGTGATATGAGTTCTACAGAAAGTTGTTGGCATGGTTATGTGGCCCAATTGCAAACTTTTACTCATAGTGACCCCTAAGAAAATTTCCAAGTGAGGAGAATTTTAGTGTTAGTGTGATGATTCAGGCATTTAAAAGCAATGAGAGGGAAATTCCTCCAAAGATAAGAGAGCTGGCAGGTTATTATTAAGTTGTGTTGAAAGTCAACAGAGGAATAGAGCCTTGTCTTTTTTCAGTATACAAGTACAAATGAGGCATGGTCATAGGATTTGGGACTTTGAGTCAGAGAACTCCAGAAATGTTTTACATCCCCATTCATAACTAAGATTAGGATGCCATTTGAGAAAAAATGGAACTATAAAATGTGATATCAGGATATCTAGATGAATATCACCAAGAATTTGAACTCTTCAAACCTTTTAGAATCCTCTAAATTTGCAAGAGCAGCCCACTCATATGCTAGATGTAGCAGGAAGATTCTATGGAGGTCTCTTCATAAAAAAGAAAAAAAAAGTTATTGCTATTAGAATCTTCCTATGGTCCACTCCTGACTGCTAGGCTGAAATCAAGGCATAACTTTCATAACAACCCAGCTCTGGAAGAGCTATAAAAAACAACAAGCTTTATTAGTAGGCATCATATCTTGGGAACACTCTTGAGATTGTATTTTGTGATTGTTTGATCTAAAGGATCAGAACATAAGACTGAATAAGCCAGAATTCATTGAATTTTGGGTGCTTTTTTGGAACATGGGATTTAATGCCCTGTAAGAACTCAAGGGAAAATGTGGTTGAGAAAGGCCTCAAAAAAAGCAGTGGCCTATTCTGAATAAAATGCCTGAATTTCTCTAGTACATAGTAGAAAAAAAATAAAGAGGCTTAAGTCAGTGGTTACTCTAAGATACATATTTATGTAACACCAGAACAATAACAGAGATTATGTTCTATGTGACAACCAGAACCTAAGGCTATCAGAAAAGTTCTTGTGAAAGGGGAACCAGCATTACTAAGGTGGCAGATGGCCTTTGAAAGCTAGGACTGATGGTAGCAGAAGTAATTGCAGATCCAGCCTCTTTAATCACAATAGGGCCAGGCCAATGGGGCTGAAGTGATTTGGGCTGGGTAGTGATGAATTCACTAGGTTCATGGACCAAATCTGTACTAAATTCTACTCTTTCTGATTATATAATTGGAAATGAAATATTCCAGAGTTGAAATATCTCAGCATAGATCCTTATTCTGAGAGGTAAGAGCTGTTTTAGTGGACAAAGCTGAATGGACCTCTCCCAGGCTACCCTTCTCTTGATGCTGTCCTACAAAAGACTGAAACAAAAATTATATAACATCTTTGGAAGAGTGGTAAAGATTAGTAATGAAATTAAAGATAAAAATTATGACAGGAAAGTAGTCCAAATTATATCTAAGTGTCATTCACCAATATGGCCTCAAATGAAGTTGAGTAAATCTTTGAGAATGACTATAGATTCAATCAAAGAGAAGCCACTAGGAATACCTGTGTTTAGAGGCTATCATTGCTTAAACAGTAAAGCATCAGGTATATATGTTATATTGGCAACAGATTTGATGATTGTTTCTTTTCTTTTCATTGTTTTCTTTTCTTTTTCTTCCTTCATTCCTATTAGCTGGAGGAATTAGAAAGAACAAATTTGTGTGATATGGGTAATTGTATTAACTTAAAGATTTTCTGTTAAGTCTCTTAATTCTTCTTCCCTCAATAGTAAAAGTCCAGAAAGATCTGGATTACTTGGCCATACCTCAGAACATAACACAGATATATTATAATGATGGCATTGTGCTGTTTGGACAGAAGCAATAAGTGGATAGTATGTCAAACATCTTGGTAATACATGTGCTCCAGATGTGAAAAGATAAATCTTATGCAGTTTTAGAGCTTGCTACTAAATATTTTAGGCCCTCATGTTCAAATCTGGGTAGAAATATAATCTTCAAATAAAAGAAAATCAGAGAATCTTGCATTTCCTTACCACAAAGGATGAAGATCCTGGTAGATTTCTTTTTTTTTTCTGGAGACTTTGTATTCTACCCACAGGTATTTTGTTCAGAATCACATATTGGTAGACACAAAAGCTGCCATTTTTGGCTGACACTTGCCATAGTCCAGCTGGGCAAAATAACCAGAGGTGACAAGCAACTTGAAGGTTGAAGGGAGTGAACTACTATTTATTGTGAGTGAACTCAGCGGGAAATGAGTGAGAACTCAAAGTAGCGGGCACCCAAGGTAGCAGGAGCCACTTCTCTGCGGGACAGCAGAGGTTCATATACCCAGCTAATTACACACAGCTTAACTTAATTAACATCATCTAGATACAGCAGTCAGTCATTAAGGGATCCTCATCATTTTAATGGCTCGCTGGCTTTACTTCACAAACCACTCCTCCTGGCAAAGTGCCAGGTGCCATCTTGACTTGATTTGCATCCCCAACAGAGGCTCAGTAAGGAAAGTGCTCTATGTTGCAGTATTAGAGGCCCCTAAATCTTGATCTATATGATTTGGCTGACCCTGTTATTGTGTCTTCTTGATAAAAAAAAAAAAAGCAGATATAGTTTGGGTCATTCCAGTGCAAGTTTGGGCAAATTACTGTGGAAGAAACATAAAGTAGACCACTAGGTCCTGTCATTGATAGTGAAGAATTATATGTTTGTTTTTTGCAGGTGGTGGGTATTGGTAATTAAACTCAAGGTAACTTGACCACTGAGCCACATCCCCAGCCCTATTTTGTATTTTTATTTAGAGACAGGGGCTCACTATGTTGCTTAACACCTTGATTTTGCTGAGGCTGGCTTTGAACTTGCTACCCTCCTGCCTCAGCCTCCTGAACAGCTGGGATTACAGGCATGCACCATGACACCCAGTCAAATTATATGTCTTCTGATAAAAACTTCTGCCATGTTACTGGGCCACAGTAGAAACAAGCATTTTATCTTCTGATACTTCATGGCTATGTTTCCACAACAGGTTACTGAAGCTGAAGAATAACAAATGAGATTGGAGTGGTAGGCAGTAAAGGCAGCTAGGGATAGATCATGCAGAATATAATTCGGCAGACAGAAGAGCTTCAAATGCAATCAGAATAGAAACCTATATAATTTTATATATATATATATATATATATATATATATATATATATATATATATATATTTCCAAAAGAATGCTCTGTGAGTTGCTGTGAAAAAAATGAATGAAGAGAAAACAAAGATGTAGGAAGTACATTGGATGCAAAATAATGAAGAATTGGATTGGCAAACATGAAGATGGTAAAAAATAATTGTCTTCAGTGTTTTGATTTAGAAGGAATGATAATAACTGATTCATTGGGTATAGGGGGTAATATTTTTAAAATTTAATATCTATATTAATTACCTGGGGATCCTGTTACAATATAGTTTCTGAATTTGCAAAATTGAACTGGAAATGTGATTTTGCATTTTTAACGAGTTCTCGAATGATGATAAGCCAGGATCACACTTGGAGCAGCAAGTTCCTAATGACTGAAATTGAGAACAATCTGGGGGATTTTATGCTGGGCAACACTGATGCAGTAATGTGATAATAATGTGATACTGCAGATGGTCAGGAACAAGGGAATAAAGCATTTTGATTTGGTGAAAATAAATTTAAGATTGCCATTAAGTATACATGTTGAGATGGTAAATAAACAATTGAATGTGTCAATTGCAACTGCAGAAGAATGATCAGTCAGAGCTGACATTTTAAGATAATCAGTTTATAAATTATATTTTAATCTAGGGGATTTTTTGAGTTAATTCAGAAAGAATGGACACATATAAGCTCCAGTTGGGCCACATGATGAACTCTTAGTCACTCTTACATTTAATGTAAAGTATAAACTAAACTCAGAATATTTTTAAGTTAAAAACTGTTAAAATATGTTTCTTTCTTACTTTTTCAGCTTTTGATGAAGGAAAACAGCAAATTAACATAGACATCTTAAAACAAACAACTACAAAAATATTGAAGTTATTTTCCTTTTGTTCACAACAAAGAAAGGAAAAGTAGTCAAGTAACTTTATTTATAAATTAATTGACCAATAACAGGTAGATATTTTATTAACTAACATTTTTCCTAGTATCGCATTCCTCAAAGTATGCAACATTTTAAAAATTTCTCCACAATAATATATAGCATTTTGTAGTTGATATAAATCTCGATGGTAAAAGTTGTATTTCAGGTAATTGAAGACAGGCTGAGTAATAAAATAATTTGTAAGAAATATCATTTACACTGAATGAGAGGAAAAATATAATAAGTAAAATGATTCTTTTTTAAGTTAACCATTTATCTCAATATCATTAGATTGGAGGTAGGCTCTAGATTTTTTGCCTCCATAGTATGAAAGTGCCCTAATCTTTCACTTTTCTAAATAGGTAAAAGAAATTATTTGTATAAAAGAATGTGAGTAAATTGTTTCTATATCTAAGTGAATTATAATGCCATTTAAAAATTAATATTGATTTGATTATATACTTATATTCCTCCTGATTTTATAGGTTTTTTATAGAAGAAGAGGCTAATTATTTTTGTTTCAATAAAATCTGATGCATGGCATATTTTAAAATTTCATCCTAATCAAATGAATGAATACTTCCTTAACATAAAATCCAGGTAATTAAATATAATAATGAGATATAGAAGAAAGAAAAGAGATAGAGAGAGAAAGAGAGAGACAGAGAGAGAGAATGGGAGAAGTGAGGGAGGGAAAAAGAGATATAATTGCAAGAAAACAGAAAAACATAATTTTTATTAATAAAACATTTGGACATACTAACAAATGCATTTAATCAAGTTTATTGTACTATATAGTGTAAATCCATATTGCATTATTAAATGCATTTTACATTTTTAAATGAATCATTCCATTTTAGATGAAATTATAAAATTAAATAATGTATAACTTGAAAGCCCCAGAAAAATCAGCTGAAAAGTTATGAGGAACAATGTGGGAAATCAGTGCTGTACTTCCCCATGTGTATGAAGTTATGGGCATTGTAAAATAATAAACAAATACCCCACCAAAATAGAATATGAATCTCTAAATTTGGATTTTGTATTGTAGAAAAAGTAAATTAGTCACTTTGGTAATTATTTAGTTAAATTATTTATCTTTTTATAATTTTCAGATTTTGGAATATGATTTCATGATTTATTTAATATTGGAAAATAAAATTTTATTCAACTTGGCCTAGTTGTTCTTTGTAGGATATAAAGTTATAAATTAAACACTAAATGGATTTGTATACAACTCATATCTGGAACATATAAATAATATATCAGAGTGGCTTACATAAAATTTCAAAAACTTTGCTTTCCAGGAGAGGATAAAAATAACCATTCTGAAATCTATTCAGAGTACTAAGTCATTTACTTTGCTTTCCATAGCAAAGAGTAACTTCAATAAAAATCATTTTTACCAAAGTCATAAAGAACAAAGGCAGCAGATGCAAAAAAGGGAAAATGTGACATAAATCTGGTAAATATTAATACAATCATATCAATAATACTCAAATGTGAATCACCCAAAAGCACCAATTAAAGATAAAGATTAAAGAGTGAATAATAATAATAATAATAAACTATAGTTGTCTTTAAAAATTTTACTTTAAAGACACACAGATTTGAAGTAAAATATTGAGACAGATGTGTCATGTTAACTCTAATAAAAAGAGTCCTGAAGTAGCCATATTAATTTCAGAAAAGCAGACTTTAGAGCAAGAATAATTATCAAGCATAACAATGGGCATCATATAATGATGAAGAGGTTAATTCTGCTAGAACATGTAACAAAATAGTGTATCAACAATAAAGAATCAAAATACATGAGGCAAAAACTATAAAATGGCAAGAAAAAATAGATTATTCCAGCATTATAATATTTTAAAAATTTTAATTCCTTAATTATACTTGGAGACTTCAACAATCTTCTTTTAATAATTAGCAGACCCAGCAGGTAAAATATTGGGTGAGATATTATTGAACTAAAGATCATAATCAATTACCTGTATCTAATTAACATCTATAGAACACATCACTTCATGATAGCAGAGTATGCATTCTACTCAAGATCACATGAAGTGTTCACCAAAATAGTCTACATTATGGGCCATAAACACACTAAATAAATTTAAAATCCCAGAAATCCTGCAAGTTTCTTTCAGAACACAATAGAATTAAACTATAAATCAATACCAGAAAAATAGATGGAAAATTGCCAAATATTTGAAAGTAAAATAATACATTTCTAAATACCACTTACATAAAAGAGAAAATCTCAAGGAAAATTCAAAAAACATATTTTACACTAAGGGCAAATGAAAATAAAATTCTCAGAATTTGTTGGATACAGTGATAGCACATATATTAGATAAGAACATCTGAAATCAATAACATACTAGAGGCAGAAAAGTAACATAAAGTTGAAGCAAGTAGAAGAAAAACAATAAGAATTAAAGTGAAAATTAATGAAATTAAAATAGGTAAACAATAGAGAAAATCAATGAAACAAACATTTGGCTCTTCTAAAAAATCCATTGAATTGATTAACCTTTATCCAACCTAAGGAAAAAAGGGAAGAAACAAACTAATAATATCAGAAATAAAGAGGTCATCACCTCTTTCCCAGGGACATTAAAAACCTAATAAAAGAATATTGCTACTCCTCAAATTATTCCATGAAATAGGAAAGGAAGGATCCCTTCCAAACTCATTCTTTGAGGCTAGAATCACCTTGATATGAAACCAGACAAAGACACATCAAAGAAAGAAAACTTTAAACTAATATCCTTGATGAAGGTAGATACAAAAATTATGGATTTTTTTTTTGCAATCACATCAATAGACTTAAAGACCTTGCACCTAATTGAAGAAAAAATAGGCCCAAAAGTTTACCATGTCAGCTTAGAACATGACTTTTTTAACAAAACTCCTAAAGCACAAGAAGTAAAATTAGGAATCAATAAATTGGATAGATTCAAACTAAAAGGCTTCTTCACAGCAAAGAAGATCATCATTACTGTGAAGAGAGTGCCTACAGAATGGGAGAAAACCTTTACCACCTCCACCTCAGCTAGAGTATTAATCTTCAGGATATATAAAGTACTCAAAAAAACTTAACACCAAAACAACCAATAATCCAATGGAAATGGGCTAAGGAACTCAGCAGACACTTCACAGAAGAAGAAATACTATCTGTTGCCATATATATGAAAAAAATATTTAGCATCTCTAGCAATTAGAGAAATGCAAATCAGAACTACTCAAAGATTTTAGCTCACTACTGTCAGAATGGCAATTATGAAGACTACAAACAACAATAATTGTTGACAAGAATGTGGGGAAAAAAGGTACACTCAAACATTGCTGGTGGGACTGCAAGTTGGTGCAACCACTATGGAAAGCAATACGGAGATTCCTTAGAAAATTTGGAATGGACCCACTTTTGACCCAGCTATCTCATTCTGGAGTTTATACCTAAAGGACTTAAAAATCAGCATACTTTCTTGATGCAGCTACGTCAATGTTTATAGCAGTTCTCAATTCACAATAGCCAAACTATGGAATCAATTTAGGTGTCCTTCAACAAGATGAATGGATGAAGAAAAGGTTATATATATATACACAATGAAATATTACTAAGACTTACAGAAGAATAAAATTATGGCATTTTCCAGTAAATGGATGGAGCTGGAGAATATGCTAAAAGAAAAATAAGATAATCCCCCCAAAACAAAACAAAAAAAAAGATGAATGTTTTCTCTGATATGGGAATGCTAATTCACAATGTGAGGACTAGGGAAAAATAGAAGTACTTTGATTAGGCAGAGGTGAGTGAATGTAGGGGAGGTAGTATAGGTGTAATAAGGACAGCAAAATGTATTGGACATCATTACCCTATGTAGATATGTGACTACATGATTGGTATGATTCTACATCATGTACAGTCAGAAGAATGAGAAGTTATGGTCCATTTTCATATGATGTATCAAAATGCATTCTACTGTTTTGCATAACAAATTAGAACAACAACAACAAAAGAATATTATGAACAACTCTATGGCCAAATGTTTTTAATTTAGATGAATTGAACCAATTTCTTGAAGGAGATAATTTTCTCAAACATAGTCAAGAAGAAATAGAAAATCAGAACATGTTTTTATCTATTAAAGAAATTGAATCAATAATTAATAGTAATCCTTCAAAACAAGATCACTGAGCCCAAATTGATTTCATTAATTAGTTCTACTAGACACTTAGGCAAGAAATTAAATAAAGCTTTTATAATCTCTTCTAGAATTAGAAACGGATTGCATTCATCTCAACTAATTCTATGAAGCCAGTATTATCCAAAGTCAGAAATAGATGTCTTAGTAAAAATATAAAACAGTATCTCTCATGAACACAGATGCAAAAGCCCTTGAAAAATACTGCCAAAAAGAATCCAAAACTGTTTAAAAATAATGGAACATCATAATCAGGCAAAATCTATCCCATCCATTCAGATTTAATAATTAGAACGTTCATGTACTCCCTAAATTCATTTTGAAAGCACCATTGTTATATTAAAAGTTGAGGCTGTTAGGAGGATTTAGGTCGCAAGGACAGAACCTTCGGGAATGATATCAGTGTCCCTATTAAAGAGTTTCCAGAGAGCTGTCCTGCCTCCTACACTATTTGAGGATATAGCTAGAAAGGATAATCTGTTAAACAGAACCAGTGTCTTCACTAGACACTCTTTGTGCCTTGATATTCAACTTTAAAGCCTCCAAAACAGTAAGTAATAAATTCCTGTTCTTTATTAGATATCAATTTATAGTACTATGTGATGGCAACAAAAACTGGCTAAAACAAAACTAGTGCAACCTTGAAAATTCATCAATTGGTGCAAGTTGCATCTTCAATGGGCTAAGGAAAACAAAAAAACATATGGCCATACAAATGGATGCACAATAATTTGATAGAATCCAACACATATTCATGGAAAAATCTATTCGGAAACTAGAATTAAAGGATGAATTTTCTCAACTTGTTAAAGAACACTTAACAAAAATCTATAGTTCATATTATATTAATGATTAGAAATTACATACTTTCTCCCTAAGATTGAGAACAAGACAAACTTCCTCATCATGCTGAAAGTCCTATCTAGTGCTATTCAAAAAGAAAATGTATATTGATTTGAAGAAAAAAATGAATTATCCTCCTTTGAATATAATACGTTTCTGAGGAAAATTTCAAAGAATCAATAACAAAGACAACAATAAAACTCTTGGAGCTAGTATGAAATTATAACAGCAAAGTTTCATAAGCTATTAACATAAAAATCAATTGATTTTCTACATATCAACAATGAAAAATACATATTCAAAATTTAAAACACAATACCACTTTCATTAGCACTAAAAATACTTAGTTAAAAATTTGACAAAGTACATAAAAATCTATATTAGGAAAATTATAAAACTGATGAAAAAATTAAAGAATGTGTAAGCAGAGACATATTCATGTTCATGTATAGGAAGACTTAATGTTTTTATGTTGTCAGATCTAGACAAATACATAATGGTCCATAAGAAATAGACCCATGCAAATGGGAAATAAGCAAAGATAATTAAACAAAAAATATACTCTTTTCAACAAATGTTTCTGGAAGTACTAAATATTGCATGAACAAAAGTAATCTAGACCCATATTTTATACCTAGAAAAATGAGTTTCCTAGATTGCCAGATTTTTCGAGGTACACTGAGGACTCCCGAAGGAAATTTTTATCATGCCTTATGTCATCTGAGAAATAACCTCTAACATGTTAAAACACTTTTCTGCTTATAAACATGCTAAATAACAAAAAAATGGATCAATAGATAAAACTTGATTTTATTAATATATTTATATGCTTTGAATTTATGCAATAAACTCAAAATCATTGTAATCACATTTGTTTATGTAAAAATATCACACATTTGAGCAAGAGACTTGGCATCTTCCAAGAAAAGAAAAAGGGAATGTTTCTACTGGTATATCTAAGAAGTTTTTTGCCAATTTCATTCATTCCATATTATCCCTGGATGATACATGCACATGATTTCTGGTGATTGTGGAGAAGCACAGCTGGTAGCTACCATCAAAACTCAAATACACATCTGTTGTGATATTGCCTAAAAGAATTTCTTACTAATTTATATGACAAAACATCTTTTACCCACTACCCCTTCACACAGTAGTGTAAGATATTTTCAAAAACATCTGGACTCTCTGCTCAAAGGAGGCATTTCTTATCTAGTAGGGCATTATTTTCATTAGATTTTACTATAATTTGCTATTATTATCCAGTGAATCATTAAAAACAACATATTAGTGTCAAAGATATGTTAATTCATAAGCATTTTTTAACTTTCTTTTTTAATCCTTCTGAACTATTCCAACTGTCTCAGGATTTCCAAAGCAAAGCAAATTAATTCATTTCCCTACTTTAGCAAATTAATTTTTCTCCTGATTATTTTTTCTAGAGACTTAGCATTCCATACATTTTTAGATCTCCAAAAGTTGCTTGTAATAAATCCAGTATAAGAATACAAAATGAATTATTTATAACTCATACATTTTTAGGTTGATTTTTTAAATATCTAATTTGTTATTTGCTATATTGCATGATGGTCCTGTTGTTGACACATAATCTATATAGCAGACTGACCAAATAGTTGACAACTAAATTAACATGATCTAAGAGCCCTATCTTCGGTGTTTTCTAAGTTCTTGGAGTATATACTAAATTTTTATTGATTATGCATTACACAGTATCTATTTTAAGTTGAATGCATGGTATCAGGTGACATGAAATCATAGGACACTATAATGAGATACAAAAAATACTTAAAAGAAAAAAAAGCAATTTCCTAATTATAGATGGGTGTTAAATCTGTGAATTTTCAAGCATGAAAAAAAATCATTATAAATGTTAAATTTCACACTTAGGCAAATGTATTCAACAGAATGTTCATGTACAATCTGCACATTCTCCGCATTTCTAGCTGGTTTTCAAATTCCTCACAGTATACTTCTAAACTATCTTTGTGAAATTAGGCATAAAACAGCTTATGAAATTTACAAGGCCAGTCTAAAATGAATATACAATTTCCCTTCAAATATCCCAAGAGAACAGCAAATAAGGCAATAGGGTTGGACAGCAGCTATTTAAAATAAGGGAGGTAGGAAATTAGAGAAGATGGAATCAACTGTGATAGCGCCATTGTTGACTCTTTTAAGGAATTTGGAGTCAATTTTAATGTTATATAGCTAATATAGAGAGTTTAGTAGACAAAGTACTGCTTTCTCTAATTTATCTTTTTAAAGTTTATTTTTTTACGAAATTTTAAGAAAAAGTACAGGTGGTTAAAACCTAGAATGAGATCAGAAATGGGGCTGTCTTAATGTCAGTGTTACATTAAGTCTAAGCTGACCTCTCAGTACATTCAGATTGTGCAAGTATATTACAAATAAAGAATCCAGGATGCCCATGTCAACCATATCTCTTGCGTTGGCATCTGTCCTTCAACTCACATCTATTTCTATTGCCTCATTAGGTGTGTGTGTGTGTGTGTGTGTGTGTGTGTGTTTGTATATACACACAAATGGAAAAGAGAAAGCAAAATTCAAGGTTTAGACAGCTCAATGATACTAAAGTTAAATTTTTTGTTTTCATTAACAGTCCCTCAATGAAATAGTGTGCATATTGAAAATGGATGGTTAGAGGCAGATGTGAATGATGTGGAAGGTTGGAGGCACATATGAATGACTTGAATTTTTGTCTGGTTCTCAAAGTAGCGATATTGGAATATCACTGGAACAATCTTGGAAAACACTGTGAACCTATGGACTTTAGCACAAGTATAAGAATTCTTGTGTCTCATAGCAGCAAAGCAGGTTCTGTAGAAGAGATAGTAAATCACTACACACACATACACACAGTGATTCATTCATGAGTGGAATTCTTTGTCACCTCTGTGCATATAGAATAGTCCTATGAACAAAGTTGTTATGGTTTCAGGTATGTGGAATATTCCTGAGCCAAAGTGAATACTCTCCTTTCTATTAAGTTGGTCTAATTCTTCTATTAGCAGAGACAAACTTTGAGTTTCCATGATGGTATTATTTCAATAGGAAACGGATCAGCAACTTGATGGAAAGTAAATTCTCCAGCTTTCCTCTTTGACCATGGAAGGTGCAGAAAATTTTCTTTAGATAAATGATAAAAGTTATAGTCTAGTAGACTTTAATTTTTAACGTTACTTTTTTTAAGTATCATTATAGTCATTGTGACCATCCATGACTGTGGGAAATTAGTAACATAATGAGTGGTTCCAAACTGTGTAAGCAGTAGACTAGAATTCAGAAGATCTTGTTGGAGCTTCCATCTGCATTGCTTTTTCATGTATTTCATTATTTAGACCAAGTATTTTTTTCCTACTATAATCACATGTTCATCATTGAACAGATTTTTGTTGATGTCAGAGCAAGATCAGCCTGTACCTATGGCAGACTATAAAAGTTAAGCAATTAGTGACCTTAGGAACCCCTCAAAACCAATAACTGGTAGAAGCTAATGAATCTATATCAACAGTTGAAAATGATCATAAAATATATACTTTAAATCAATCTTTCCTGTAACTGTTTTTATCACTTACAAATTAAAATATTTCTATTCAAATCTTTCTTTCTGATTTGCTTTTGGCAGAAGATTACAGAAGACATTAAAAAAAATTCCCTGATTTGTGTTTCTATAAATATGTTCATCAATGAAAGTGAGATGTCCCTTTCACTAGAATCCTGGTTATATCCAGCTTAGCATGTCTCTCTGAGGAATAATGAAATTTCAGAGGATTGTGAGTGTTTGATGCTTCTTTCCCCAAAAATATTCTCTTGTTTAATTTTGTGTTAAAATTCTAAAGCATTAGTTGTGTGTGTCCACATTTTCTTTTCCATGGGAGTTTCTGCTTCTTAGAGATAACACTAATTCTTTATCTCATTCAGTACCACATTAATGCCCTACATTGTAAGACTAAACTACAAAGATTCTATAAATACTTACTTTGTATAAAATAATAGGGAAATATGAGAGGGGAATCTGTGTATTGGCTCATATGGCTCAAGTGGTAGGATATGCCTTATAACCTGGACCAGCTGAGAAGTCTTGTCTTGTTCTTGGACCTATTCAACTTATGTAGTTTTAAAGATTAAAGATATATTGGAAACACATGCTAACCTTTGGTATTAATTACCTCTAAGTCCAAAATGTCACTTATCTTGTGCTGCATCACTTTCTTTTTTTTCTTTTTTTTCTTTTTAAACATGTATTTAATTTTTAGGTGTAGATGGACACAATACAATGCATTTATTTTTATGTGGTGCTGAGGATTGAACCCGGGTCCCAGGGGTGCTAGGACACAAACAGACAACTGAGTGAATGAAGGAAGACTGTACAGGATATGAATGAGAAATTCAATAAAGAGATAGCTATATTGAATAAGAATCAAAGAGAAATCCTGGGGGGGGGAGCACATTTCAAAACCCAGTTAAACATCTCACCAATAGGGCTCAGAGGTAGAACGCTCACCTAGCATGCACAAGGCACTGGGTTTGATCCTCAGCACAGTATAAAGTAAAATAAAGACATTATGTTCACCTATATCTAAAAAATAAGTATTTTTTAAAGTCTCACCAATAAATTTTAAAAAATAGAAGACAGAATTTCAAGACTGGGAAATTCATAGCAATAAAATAAAAAAAAAATACAAAGCTCTTACTAGAATATACAAGAACCCTTGGACAACAATAAGAAACTAACTTAAGAATTGTAGGTCTTGAGGAAGTATAAGAGGTATAGGTCAATGACATAAGATATTCTGTAAATATAAAATTCCCTAAACCTCAGGAAGAAGATGGACATTCATAGACTAGAGGCATTTATAACCCCAAAAGATAGGATTAAAAAAAGAACCTCTCCAAAATGTATTACAGTTAAAGTGTCAGAAGTCAAGTACAAAGAATACAAGTTGCAAAAGACACATAATAAATCAATTATAAAGTCAAATCAGAATAACAGCAGATATCTAAGCAAAATATCAAGGGTCAGGAGGGCTTAGACTGTATTTCAAGTCCTGAAAGAAAACAACTGCCAACCAAGGTCCCTATATTCAGAAAAGCTATACTTCAGGATTAGAGAATAAAAACTTGCTATGATAAATGGGAACAAAATGAATTCATGACCACTAAATTATCATTGCAGAAGGATATAAAAGAAATCCTACACACAACCAAGAGGGCATGGAAAAGAAGAAATCTCATTAGAATTGTCCACAGACAAATGGGAATTAGAAATAAATCAAGACTTAGAAATGAAAAACAAGAACAAGAAGAAGTTAATATATAGCTATGCATATTTATACATATTTATAATGAAAGAGAATGCAAATCATCTTAATTATTCAATTAAAAGATACAGACTGCCCTACTGTATTTAAAAATAAATTTTATATTGTCTTCAAGCAACACGCCTCACAGGCAAAGACATTCACAGACTGAAAGTGAAAGGATGAAAAATGATATTTGATGCAAACACAATCCAAAAACAAGCAGGCACAATCACTCTAACACATGTCAAAGCACACTCTAAACCAAAACTAGTCCAAAGAGACAAAGAAGATGAAGGGAAGAATTTAATAAGAAAATAGTAGGATTATAAATAATACTGGCACAAATATTGGTGCATCTCATTTTATAAAACTAATGTTACATGATATAAAGTTAACCTCAATTGTACTGATAAAGTTCTTTATAATAAAATTGGGGGGCAGCCGACCCGCCTCTCGGAGCCGCAGCGGCGCAGGCCGCCTCGCTCGCCCATGCCGCCCGGCCCTCGGGTCCCGCGCCTAGGCGGCGCGCGCGGCCGGGTGGGGCTCGGCTCGGGCGGAGGCGCGCGGGGACGATGCCACGGAGCTGAGCGGACGCGGCAGTGGCGCGGCGCCCTCCACGGGGTGGCGCAGGCGGCTGGCTGCTAGGGCCCGGCCGAGCCCGCAGCCGCCGCGGGCCCGCCGGAGGCGCTGAGCCTGGAGGAGATCCTGCGGCTCTACCGGCAACCCATCAACGAGGAGCAGGCGTGGGCCCTGTGCTACCAGTGCTGCGGCTCGCTGCGGGCCCCCCGCCGGCCCGCGCCGCGTGCGCTAGGCCGCACAGGTCCGCGTCTGCAGGGACCCCGTAGTCACGCTGGCGCCCGGAGACGAGGGCCCGGCGGCCGCGGGTAAAATGGGAAATTCACGTTGTACAGAAACAGAGGTTATCCAGTCCTTGGGAATTATTATCTATAAAGCACTGGAAGGAGAATGAGGAACGGGAGCTAAGCCCTCCCCTGGAGCAGCTCATCGACCGGATGGCCAACACGGTGGAGGCCGATGGCAGCAAGGACGCGGGCTACAAGGCTGCAGACGAGGGCCTGGAGGAGGAGGAAGATGAGAAGAGGGCCCTCTCTGCCATGCGCTCCTACCGAGACGTCATGAAGCTGTGTGCTGCTCTTCTCCCAGCCGAGTCAGAGGCACCAAATCATTATGAGGCAGTGTGTCGCGCACTGTTCGCAGACACCATGGAGCTCCACACGTTCCTGACTAAAATCAAGAGTGCAAAGGAGAATCTTAAGAAGATTCAAGAAATGGAGAAGAGTGATGACTCCAGCACAGACCTAGATGAGCTGAAAAACGCTGACTGGGCCCGATTCTGGGTCCAGGTGATGAGGGATTTGCGAAATGGGGTAAAACTTAAGAAGGTCCAGGAGCGGCAGTACAACCCACTGCCCATCGAGTACCAGCTGACCCCCTATGAGATGCTGATGGATGACATCCGGTGCAGAAGGTACACCCTGCGGAAAGTGATGGTGAATGGTGACATTCCTCCTCGGTTAAAGAAGAGCGCTCATGAGATCATCCTGGACTTCATCAGGTCAAGACCTCCTTTAAACCCCGCTTCAGCCAGAAAACTGAAACCAACCCCACCACGGCCTCGGAGCCTGCATGAAAGAATATTAGAAGAAATTAAAGGAGAAAGAAAGCTGCGGCCTGTGTCCCCAGAGGAGATTAGACGGAGCCGATTGGATGTGACTACCCCAGAATCTCCAAAGAATGTTGGGGAGCCATCTATGCTGAATGGAGGCCTGACATCGCAGACAGAGATTGGGGGGACCCCTGCTGCCCAGCAAGCACCTGCACAGCGCAAGAAGCTCCTCAAGGCCCCCATGCTGGCCGAGCTGGACAGCTCTGATTCGGAGGAGGAGACTCTGCCCAGGTCGTCCAGCGACAGCAGCGCGTCTCCCTCCTTCCTCGAGAACCCAGCGCTGGAGGCCACGTGCGAGAGGAAGAAGCCCCAAGAGTTCCTGCCCATGTCGTCCACCCCTCAGCCCGAGCGGCGGCAGCCGCCCCAGCGCCAGCACTCCACCGAGAAGGAGACGCCCACCAATGTGAGGCAGTTCCTGCCCCTGACCCGGCAGAGCTCCCGCTCCCTGGAGGAGTTCTGCTTCCCCGTGGAATGCCTCGCTCTGACGGTGGAAGAGGTGATGCACATCCACCAGGTGCTGGTGAAGGCAGAGCTGGAGAAGTACCAGCAGTACAAGGACATCTACACTGCCCTGAAGAAAGGAAAGCTCTGCTTACGTTGCCGAACCCGGAGGTTTTCCTTCTTCACCTGGTCTTACACCTGCCAGTTCTGTAAGAGGCCCGTGTGCTCACAGTGCTGCAAAAAGATGCGGCTGCCCTCCAAGCCATACTCCACTCTACCCATCTTTTCTCTGGGACCTTCCACCTTACAAAGAGGGGACAGTACTACCAGGTCAGAAAAGCCCCCAGCAAGCCACCAGTGGCCACTGCGCAGCATCGCCAGGTTCTCCTCAAAGTCTCCCAAGGAGCTCATGGAGGACTGGAGCACCATGGAGGTGTGCGTGGACTGCAAGAAGTTCATCTCGGAAATCGTCAGCTCCAGCCTGCGCAGCCTGGTGCTGGCCAACAAAAGAGCCCGGTTAAAAAGGAAAACACAGTCCTTCTATGTGTCCTCTCCTGGCCCCTCGGAGTACTGTCCTTCAGAGAGGACTATCAGTGAGATCTGAGCCGTGCCTTCCACTGGCTTCAGTGTGCAGAGTTGGGGCAGCCATGTCCGAGGATGCTGACCAGGCCGCTCCTTTCCGTGGTTTGACTAAACAGGCTTAAGTTTGAAGTGGACCAGAATCCTGCTGCATCACCTTGTCCCACAGGCTCTACCCTGAGTTTCCTCGACTGGTAATAGGAAAGGCCAGCCACCTGCTCGTTGGCCCTGAGAGGACAGTACTCTGGAATTTGCTTTGTGTGTGTGGGTGTGGTGGCTGGAACCTTGCTGAGTCCAGTTCCTTGCCGCCCCTCCAGTGATCCTGGCTGAGGCAGAAGCTGCTCCCGCAAGTAGTCAGTCCAACAGAGATGTCGATGGCAGCAGGGCTGTGCGCAGGAAGGCACGTTGGCAGTTCCACCTGACAGTGTGCCTGTCCAGGGTGCCTGGTGATGGCGGGCCAGGCTGTCCATCATCTCAGCACAACACCTGAGGGACTTGCTGATGCCGACCAGCTGACTGAAATCGTCATTGTTCCAAGGTTCAGGTTTGTGCCGGCACTGTAGTGCAGAGCATCTGAGGGAGCGGGGCCTCGAGGTGGCCATGTTGTCTTGGTGCCTGCATCGGTGTTGCTGAGCCTGTGACAGGCCTCCTTCCCCATCACGAGGGTATTTCAGTTACTGGGTGTCATCATGAGGATCTGAGAATGACAGTTCTGTGGGAGTTTCAGGACAGAGGAAGGCTAAACTGTTCTCAAGCAGCTGAGGGTATTTGGTCAGCCCTAGAGTGGCTGGGACCACAGAGGGTGCCGGGAGGAGGAGCTGGGGCTCAGCATTTTCAGCTGCATTTTTCATGACTTTATAGTGCAGCCATCATGACTAAATTAAGCTACAATTTGGTACCTAAGGTGTCGGAGACCAGCTCCAACAGGGGGTCTCAGGAGACGAACGGATGGTGAGGAGTCGGCGAAAGAGGGGGTGGAGAAACAACACAGACACCAAAGTGAAGGTGTTGATCCCAATCTTTACTTGTGAAGTTGATCATATATACTTTTCATTTTGGCAGGCTCACAGTATATTGTGGTTACAAAACAGGAATCATTATTCAAAGAAACAAAATATTACCTAGCTACAATTAGAATAGAAGAATGTATCTTGGCTTATGCATAAGCAAGCATTTGTACTTTCAGTTCGAGTTTTGTTTTGAGCTGTTTCTGCTTAGTTAACTTTTAATAATAGTTACAAATGTCCCAAACTATTGGCCTATACCTTGACTATTTTTTCTTGACTTACTGACTGGAACCAGTGCCATGGTTACAGCAAGTGGTTGATTTGTTATTACTTTTCATCAAACAAAAGTAAGAGCACAAACCATTGTGCACAGGAACAAGAACAAGTTGCCCAGTACTAAGCACTAATCTATCTTCTTAACATTAATTTTTCTTCTCTAGATTTTAATTTAATTTCTCAAAAACTTCCTTGACAGGAATACAGGGAGTTTTTCTTTAGACATTAACAATTTACACTCCACAGCTGAATCATTGCATTTAGAGCAAACAGATCTATGCTTTAGAAGTAGTTGCATTAATTGGGAAAGTCATGATTTTTCCTTCATACTTAATGGTCATATGAGAAATCACAACTATACTTATTAAAGGAATATAAAAACAAATCAGCCCATTCCCAGAAACATACTGCGCTCCTCCAGAGGATGGACGCCTTGCGCCATCCACCTCAGTAGGGCCTTGCCATTGCCTGAGTCAGGGGAGGGGCGCAGCACTAAGGTCTCAAACTGAAATTTATTTTTATAAATGAATTTTGAAAGAAAAATGTCTAGCTCTTTTAAAATTATATGAAAATTAACCTGCTGATAGGCAAGATTTTTGGATGCTTTTTGCACTGATTTCCTGGTAGATAACTTGAGTGTTGGCTGGGTTTCAGATGAAGGAGGCCTGGAGGGCAGTTTCCCAGTTCCAGGGGCCCTTCTGTGGGCCAGCCTTTATTATTTTGGTATGCTTAGAAGTGACCAGCCAACCAAATCAGCATTAACTTTCAGAAAGTCACTTAATGCACGTGCACAGTAATTTCCTGAAAGCTGTAGATCGTGTCTGTGGTCACACCCCAACAGCCTAGGGAGCTTCGGGCACGGCAGTCACATTTCTAGCCACATTTCCATATTAAGTTAACAGTAATACCTCAGAACTGCTCTGGTAGTAGTTTTTAAAGGATTGAAATTTACAATTTAGTAAATGGCTTTAAATTACTGATACTTATGAAATAAACTTTAACAGTTGACTAAATAATACATGTTAACAGTTGGTCTGTGCTGCTTGTGAAAGCGGGTCCCCAGAATATGCTGCTGGCTGCTTCAGCCATATTCAAGTCTTTTTTTAAAGAGCTTTAGAAATCACGCCAGGGAAGCTTGCTTATGCAATTTTCCAAGAGACTCTGAACTTCACATCCCAGACAGTTAGGTGAGGCCACCTGCTTTGGTGTGCACTCGCATGCAGGGCGGTGACTAGTTACTGTGTGTGCAACACAAGAAACAAAGCCCAGGACGAGGATTTTACTCGTGTTCACAAAGCAGTGACCTGGTTAAACCCCTTGTCCCTTCACTTCCTCATATGGGATGACCGGGCATCACGGTCACCCCTTAGCAGGCTGTGAGGGTGTAGATTCTTCAGCAGCAGGGATGGGTTTGGCCAAGTGCACAGAGGTCAGATGGATGGCATGTGGTTGAAACCACCAAAACCAATAGGCATCGCCTGGGCTGCCAAGAAGGATTCTGAATTAGCCCTGGGATGTGTGCCGCCCCCTGCAGGCTGCAGGAGGTAACTTCCTCAGGCTGACTCTTACCCCTAGGCTCCTGGCATGCCCTCCCTCTGCACCTTCCTCTGTCCTGACTGCCCAGTGGGCCCCTCTGACTTCCACGCCAACAAGAAGCATGCTGGCCTCAGTGTCATCCAGCGAGTTTTGAACACTGTGCACATCTGAACGGTCACCCTCGTCTCATCCTCCTCTCCTTCCTGAGTGCTGCTTCCTTTTGTCCCATTTGCCATGGGGTCACGTTGTCAGGAAATCTTCCCTCCTGTGGCTTGACTTTCCAGTCAGTGTCAGAGTATGTGAGAATGCTTGTAAATACTGTAGTGTATTTATTAATATTTAAGTCATTCATCCAGTGGACAGTGGGAATTAACTCTCCCCAGCCAGTAAAAATTAAGTCAGGTAAATGACATACATGTGCATTGACCTAACGATCTCACTAGATTTCAAGTCACGTCTTTCAAATTAAACCAGAGGTTGTTATATAAACGAGTCTTAAAAATAATCTTATGTTAAAGAAATTATGTGATTAATACATGAACTCATACCATGAAAAAAAAAAAATGGGGGACTTCAATATATCTAACTCACTGACAGATCACCCAAACAAAAAAATCAAGAAAGATACATTGGATTTACACTTTACTATAGATAAACTGAACTTAAAAAAAATTAGTTGTACATGGACACAATATCTTCTTTTTATTTATTTATTTATTTATTTTTATATGGTGCTGGGGATCCAATACAGGGCCTCACGTGTGCAAGGCAAACGCTCTACCACTGAGCTACAGCCTCAGCCCCAGATAAATTTAATTTAACAGAAATCTACCAAATATCTATCCAACAACAATCAAATACACTTTTGTTTAGACATCTCATGGAACTTTCTCAAAAATAGATCACATTTTAGTCCATACATTCACAATGTTATGAAATTAGAAACCAATACAAACTGTTCAAATACATGAAAATTATACAGTACACTTTTAATAATGAGTGGGTCATTGAAGAAATTAAGGGTTAAACTTAAAAATTCTTAGAATTAAATGAAAATAGAGCCAAAATATACTAGAATCTGTGATACAGTTAAAGAAGTGCTAAGAAGGAAGAATATAGCTATGAGTGTCTACATAAAAAAAAGAAACAGATTTCTCAAATGGTAAACTTAATGACCCATCTCAAATCCCTTAAGAAATATGAACAAGCTCACTCTAAAAACAGGAGAAAGAAAGAAATAATAAACAGTAGAACTGAAATTAACAAAATAGAGAGTAAAGAATAATACAAAGACCAACAAAAAAAGTTGTTGAGATTGATAAACTCTTCATAAAACTAATCAAAAGAAAGGCAAAGAAATTCCAAACTAATAAAATTGAAGAATAAAATAATTATTTTTGTTACAGCAGATGTTACAGCAGACACAACTGAAATGCAAAGGATCACCAGGGATTGTTTTGAAAACATACATTTAAATAAATTGGAAAATTTAGAAGAAATGTATCTATATCTAGGCTCACTTGAACCTAGAAGATTTAGAAAACCTAAACAGACTAATATCAAATGATTGAAGCAATAATAAAAATCTTTCCAGTAAAGAAAATTTCAGGATCAGATTGATTCATACTTAATTTTATTGTATATTTGAAGACTAGCTAATACCAACACTCCTAAAATTATCCCATAAAATTGAAAGCAAATAATCGTTCTAAACTCATTCTATGAAGCCTATATCACTCTGATACTAAAACTGGATAATGACAGTTCAAGGAAAGAAAACTCTATAACAATATCTTTGATAAACAAAGATGAAAAAATTTTCAATACACTATTAGAAAGTCAATTCAAGAACACATTAAAAACATTATGTATATAATTAAGTTGATTAGTTTTCAAGGATGCGAACATTATTTAACAGATGTAAATCAATAAATTTAATATACCACATAAATAGAATCAAGGACAAAGCTACACAATCATGTCAGTAGATGCAGAAAAATCTAAGAAAATTCTACACCCCTTCATATAAAAACCCTGAAGAAACTAGAATAAAAGGACCTACTTCAACATAATGAAAGCTACATATGACAAACCCAAAGTCAATATCATAGTGAATTGGAAAAGCTGAAAGAATTTCCTCTAAAATTAGGATCAAGGCAAGGATATCCACTCTTACCACTCATATTAAATATAGGGCTTGAAATTTTATCCAGAACAATGAATCAAGAAAAGGAAATAGGAGTTTACAAATAAGAATATATCAAATTATCACTATATGCAGATATACTTAGAAGACCCTCAAGTTTCTAGCAGAACACTACTAAACTGATAAATTGAGAAAAACAAGAAGATTCAAAATAAACAAAAAAATAACTAACTTTTCTATATATCACTAATTATTCAGCTAAAAAAGAAATTAGGAAATTAATTCTATTCACAATTGCTTAAAATAATTAAATCTGACCATAAAGGTGAAACTCCTCTACAATGGAAATTATAGAAAAATTAATATGACTTTGGAAAATGGAAAGAACTTTCTCTTCGTGGATAGGAAGAATTAAAATAGTTAAAATGACCATTTTCAAATTATATGTAAACCCATCAAATACCAATTAAAATCTTCATAAAACTGGAAGAAGACCATCTTAAAATTCACATGAAAGAAAGAAAGACCCAGGACAGTCAAAATAATCCAGAGCAAAAGAGGAATGCTAACAGCATCACAGTACACAATTTCAAGTTATATTGTTATAGCATCAAAACAGCATACTAAGTACTATGCACGAAAACAGACATGTAAAACAATGTAACAGAATAGAAGACTCAAAAACAAACTCATTCTGATTCTTGACAAAGATACCACAAATATGTTTTGGGGAAGAGGCAGCTTCTTTAAAAACTGTTGCTAAGAAAATCAGTTTAGTGTTTGTAGAATAAAACTATATCTCTTATCTCTCACTCTATAGAAAAGTAAACTCAAAGTGGATCAAAAACCTACCTGTGTATATTACTAAAAACTGTTAACTGTTGCATCTGTTAGAAGAAAAAATAGGAAAAACTCTTAACATATAGGCAGAGGTAAATATTTCCTGAATAGGAACCCTACATCTTGTGAAATATGAGCAATAATTAATGAATGGCATAGCATAGAATTTTAAATCTGCACAATAAAGGAAACCAAAGAGTCAAAAGCCAAAGTACAGATGGGAGAAAATCTATGCCAAATACTCTTTTAATATAGAATCAATATCCAGAATATATAAAAAGAACTAAAAAAATCACTATAAAAACAAGTAACCTAATCAATAAAAAATGGACAAATAAACTCAATGAAAACTTCTCAAAAGAAATACAAATGACCAATAGTTATGTGAAAAAATATTCAACTCTTTAACTCTCAAGGGAATTCAAATCAAAACTACACTTAATTTCCATCTTACTTCAGTTGGAATGGCAATCATCAAGAATGTAAATAATAATATTAGCAAGGATAGAGAAAATAACTTTTGCTCTGTTGGTGGGAATGTACAATCATGTAAAAATCAACATTCAGTTACATTAAAAATCTAAAAATAGAACAATGATATGATCCAGCTGTACCACTTTTTAGAATTTATCAAAACAAAAATTAAGGTCAGCATACTTTAGACGTATATGCATACCCAGGTTCTTTGCAGCACAACTCACAATATCTAAGTGGTAAGAATCAGACTTACTGTCCATGAACATATGAATGGATGAAGAAAATGTATATACACACAATGGAGGTTTATTCAGCCACAAAGAAGAAAAAAAATTATGTCATTTTCAGGAAAATAGATGAAACTAGAAACCATATTTTAGAGTAAAAGAATTTTTAAAAAATTATATGTTGTCTTTCATATGTGGAACGTTGAGAAAAAAAAATATAGGTACTATGCTAGGGTAGAGGAAGGAGATCAGGGAGAAGTAGGGTTCTATGATGGAGCTATTGAGGAATGAAATTTACCATATTGCATTTTTATGTATATGAAAGTATGCCATGATGAAACTAAATATTTTGTATAAACAATATGAATCAATATAGAAAAAATGACATTAACCACATTAATTTGGTCCAATTAAGAAATCATATCAGGAAACTATCTGTAATCTGGGTATCATCATTTATTTTCATGATAATCTACTTAGGTTCTCTAAACCAAAATGCCATTCATCTTTTGCCAAACCACAAGAATTTTCTATAACCCCCAAATTAATATCAACTTAATGTATATAAATCAAAATCCCTCTAAATTGAGTATTTTCTTTTCACTGATACGCATATTCTCTTTAGCAAGTCACTACAAATAAACATTATCATATATCTGGCAATGTTAAAATGTCCTTCCTCAAATAAAGTTTGTTCCCTTTTCATTCTAAATGCACTGTGTCCATGAACTGACTCAGGTCTATAAGTTGGTAAAATATCTGCACCCTCCATTATAATAATTCCAAATAAATACATTTCCCCATGCATGAAAGTTTTTATGTTGTGCTTTGTTTTAAATTTGTTTCATTTATTTTTACAAATCACTTAATTTGTTTTAATTAGTTATACATGACAGTAGAAAGCATTTATTCATTTTGATATATCATACATAGATGGTGTATAATTTCTTATTTTTCTGATTGTACATGTTGTACAATCACATTGGTCATGCAATCATATATATAATTATATATGTATATATTTATATATATGTTATTACATGTAATAATATATATATTATTACATAAAGTAATAATGTCTGTTTCATTCTACTATCCTTCCTATACCCAGATTCCCTTCCCTCCTCTCCCTTCACTTCCTCTACCTAATCTAAAGTAACTCTATTCTTTCCTAGTGCCCATCCCCCTTATTTTGATTTAGCATCCACATATTAGAGAACAAAAATGGCGTTTCGTTTTTGGGGGATTGGTTACTTTGGTTACTTTTTTTAAGCTTACTTTGCTTAGCATGATATTCTTCAACTCCATCCATTTACTGGCAAATGCATAATTTCATTCTTTTTTAAACCTGAGTCATATTCCACTGCGGGGAAAATATATATATCACATTTTCTTTATCCATTCATCTATTGAATGACACTATTTTATAAGAAAATATTTTGTCACATGTCCAAGAGGATTTTATTAGATTGTTCATCTATTTTTGTCCATGTAAAATCCTGAAGATTTGTCTTTCATCAAGAAAACAGAGATGGCATCCAAACCAGATTTTTTTCATTTTTTAATAAATTTTATTTTATTTTTGATTAAGATATAATATTTCACATATTTATGAGGTATTACTGAGTAGATTTGCTGTTTATGACAGTAACTATATCCATTCTGCTTCTGGCATTTTTTTGGGCCATGTCTTTCAAGAGAGATAGAGAACATAGACACTAATGTAGGTATTTCTACCAGAAAGTGATTTATTGCAAGCAAGTTGGTAGTGAAACATCACAAGAGTGTCTGAGTAGTAACCTTCACAAACACATCTGTGTTGCTACAATAGAAAGCTCTAGCCATTGTGCTCTTTTCCTCTTAATGCTACCTCTGATCTCATAAAGATAAGAATATGATAATAGAATACAAATCTATCCATTTCACATTTTCGTGTGCAGTGATTTGCAAGTCAATTCTTTTGACCCAGCTGGGTATAACTGATATCCAATCACTCAGTGTAATTGATAAGTAAAACCCCTATACATTTATTGCACACAACATGGTGTTTTGATATATACCTATACACTGTGAAATGTTTAGAATTAAGCTAATTAGTATATCTACTACCTCACAGTTACTTTTGTGTGTGTATGCAGAGCATTTAATATCTACTCTCAGTGAATTTTGGGTATACAATACAATATTTTTGAGGATAGTCACCATGTTGTACCACTCATTCAAGTCTTCAGCTACTGCATCTAATTATTGTAATCTAATTATCTAGAAATGTGAAAATGTAGCTTTTGTATAGAAGTTTTTCAATGCAGGAAGGTTGAGTACTTATATAATAGTTACATAGTTTCTAATTTTTATGTATTTTCTTATTTGTGCTTTTCCTTATATTATTAGCATAAGGAATTTAAAAATTAAATTGGCAAAAACTCATGAAAAACAATGAGAGTGAGCTTAAGGTGTAATTCAGTGTTAGAGCACTCACCCAGTGTGGGCAAAAACCTGGTTTTGATCCCCAGCATTACATACACACAAATAGTAATAATAATAATAATAATAATAATAATAATAATAGAAATAATAGCAGCTCTTTTTTTGAAGACTTGTGATATGATAAGCACTGTTATCATATTACCTGCTTTATATATTTTTCTTTTTCACAATAGCTCTATGGGGTATTATAATTATTTTATAGATAAGAAAGTTGAAATGCAGAATGCTACATAAAACAACAAATATCACAGAGGTAAGTGGCAGAAATGGATTTCAAACTCAGACAGTGTTTTTTCAGAGAATGTACCCTGAATCACTGTGATACACCATCCTTATTTCAATATTTTCTCAGTATAAGGCTGATTCTTCTATTCTCTCTCTAGCTGTAGCAAGAAAATTAAACAATGTTTTTAAAGATCTAGAGTCACTTTTACTATGGTTTTCTTTCCTAATTCTTTTCATTTCTTTCTTGACCTAGGTATGTACTATTTCTTATGTTCACTAAATTAGTAATTGTATATCTTCTAAGTAAGGTTTTCATCTCAATTTCTTTCATTAAAAGCAAACATTTTTAGCAAAAAATAAGGATGTATACTATGCATTTATACATATCAACTGTTTTTCTAAATATACATTTATTTACTATGAATTCTAGTGATTGAAGAATATTTTTTAATTTATTGCAAGAATAGGAGGTATAGAATGTTTGTATTTTAAAAACTACAAGAGATTAATACTAATTTTAAATATCAAAAATATTTCCAAACACATTGTTTCTATTATTAAAACTACTGTCTCACCATCACAGTTTTTTTTGGGATTACATATATATAAAGAACAAAAACTTAAACACAAGATAAAGAAGATAAAGATGATGAACAGAGATAATTAAAAGAGCAAAGATATTATTTAGCACCATGTAAAAGGGAAATTCCAAATTAGAAATTAATAGTGAATATATATAGGAGGTTTGATATGATCATACAATATGTGTTATTCCCTCTATCTCTTTTCTCCTTCTGGGGCTGAGGATTCAACCCAGGGTCTCACACATGCTAGACAATCTTTACTGCAGAACCATACCTCTTCCCTGTGTTACTAAGGAGAAAATGGTCATTTAGCTGGTGCTCCAGTGTGAACATTGGAATGTGTCCATTGCTTGCATAACTAGGCTACCCAAGTAGTTTGCAGTGAATGGAAATAGGAAGACAATTCTTATTATTAGTTGCAATATTGCAAGCTTTTGTGTTCTGCCCCAAGCAGATAACTGTGGACACATGTCTGAATTCCCCTTTGTGAAATTAAACCTCTTAATGGGGATTCATAGAAAATATTCTGAAATTGTATTAGTTGAAACTATTATACGAAGTAATTGAAAGAACAGATCATTCAATTCATATATTATGGTATAATTACTGTTTCTTAACAAAATCCAAAGCATTAAAGAATCTGACTTAATTCACATGGCTTCAGTGATGGGAAATCCTGGGGTTATCATACCTTTTCAGTCTTAGTGGCTTGGAGGTCAGTATTTCTAGTAGAATTCAGCACTTTCCCATCACACATGCTAAATTTTATTAATTTCACAAGTTATTTTAAACTTCAGCAGAGATATCAAATCAGGTGACACTTTTCTGATAAACTTATTGAACAGAGATTTCGTTTTGTAGTTAGAATTGAGGTTTAAAAATGATCTGTAACTCTGTTGAACATTGGAAAACCTGTGGAAATATACCAGAAAAGTTTTGTCACATTCTTACACCTTCTACATTTCTAAGAAAAACTTAATCCATATCAAAGAATATTACTTTTAAATATCATTCTGTCTTGGATTTCTTCCAAAGAAAGATGACTATCCTGGTGTTTGACATTTTTCTAATTGAAAGCAACTGATACATCTGCAGACCTTTTTTAAAAAATTTTACTTTTAATATATAATCTAAAAAATAAAGTTTTTCTTGAAGCTATCTCATAACATCCTCTCATTAGCCTCATAGTTCTAATTTTGTTGACAGAAGTAAGTGAATTTATTAACAATAGTTCTAAAGGGACTAATATGACAAATATTTAGTAATAAAAAGTTATTAATAATTAAACTGCTTAGGTATAAATACATAAATAACCAAACATTTGATGGATGCTTTTCAGAATATTCCAGAATGTAATCCAGAATACATGAAATTGAACAAAAAATTCTCAAAGCCTGAGTCTAGTCAATATTGTAATTAGTATATAAGTCTGCAATAAGTAAAAGGAGGTTCAATTATTGTGGTGAATTGTATTTTTACATATATATAAATTTCTTTTCCTGAACTCATTTCAGCTATTACAGGATAATGAGGATTTAGTGCAGTTCAGTATCACAAATATGCTCTTTCTCAACCCTGTGACAATTGACTCATGTCTAAATTAAACTCTTCTAAGCTGCCAATCTTGTTGAACTCCATTTTCACTGAGCACTATTAATTCAATTATTAACACTCTACTTCTTTTGACTGATTGCACCTTGGAGTTTCTAGAGAAGTAATTGAACTGAAAACTATATTCTTTTCTCCCTTTTGTAATTACAGACTGCAATGATTATGGCATAGCTATGCCCAATTTCCTATTTCAGATGATCAAGAGGACCTCATTTAAAAACAGAGATAGTAGGATCCCTTGTGAGTAAGATTTAGTATGTATAAATGTTTCCCTTTTGAGTTTTAGGAAGATTTGCAATTATCAACTCATAAAATATAATTTAAATTTTTATTGGATATATACTATGTCATTTTCTGGCATATGTATTTAATTTTATTATAGATTAATCTTGATGTGTTTTAGTACTGTTAGATGAATAGCAGTATTTAACTAAATTTCTTTATTCAGAATAATTAACTGATTTAACAGTATGTGCTAGCCTTTTCAATAGCAAACAATTGCGTTGGCTCTTTGGAAGATATTCTTAGAAATCCAGATATATGGGTAAATTTTCCAATCAATAAAAATCTTAGTAATATTTCTTTTATCTGATACATTTTTAAGGTTTTTTTGTATTTAAAAAATTATTACAGGCATGCAATCCAACTGTAAATTTAATGTACATTTAAATGCAATTAAAATTTATTATGGTACTTGAAAAAGATTAGACAAGGCTACATCAGTAATTACACTGTACTATTTAGGGAATAATCATGAGAAAAAAAATCTATACATATTAAGAACAAATGCAATATTTTTTCAAACATTTTTATTGGCAGTGAAATTTATGAGTGCAGAATCTATGGGTATGGGATGGCCAACTGCATTCATTTGAGTGGCTTAATATGCTTAGTTTCTTGGACGGATTTTAAAATCCCTCCACTAGGGTTTTAGAAAATCTTAATCTGCTCTCTATTCTTGGTTCCAACCACAACTCAGTTCTGTAGAAGCTGCTGAGATATCAAATTAATTTTCTTGAATAAAGAACATGAAGTGACTTTATTTAAATAAAAGATTCCAATTAGGCTTCAATGTTAAAATTTTAATATGATAATAAATGATAAATTTTAAATAACCTTCTATTTTACAACAATATGTATCCTCTTATAATTTGAAATACAAAGTTCCTATATATCCCTTGCCCTCATTTCTCTAGTATTGACATTGTGCATTATGGTGTATTTGTTCCAAACAATTACATAATATTGATAACATGGTTCTTAACTAAGTTCAGACATATTTATATTTCCACTGTTTTTGCATAATGCCTTTTTGGTGCTTTAGATTTCCATACAGGATGCATTACATGTAACTATTATGAACCCTAGGCTTCCCTACCCTTTGACAGTTTCTCAGACTTCCTTGATTTTAATAATTTTGAAAGTTTGAGTATTGACTGTTCTGCAGAACATTCCTAATTTGCATTTCTCTCATGTTTTTCTCATAATTAGACTATATTTATCAAAAAAGAAAAGCACCATTCTCAATGAGGTTGTATGCACATGTGTTAACATGTGTTAGTCACTAGTAATGTTAACCTTGATTCTCTGAGATATGGTTCCTCATTTTTTTAAAATTGTAAATTAACTTTTCCCTCTCCTTTCTAAACTGTACTCTTTGACAGGAAGTCACTATGAGTAGCTCACATTTAAAAAGGACACCATTTTCTTGAGAGTATCTACATAACTTATTTAGATTTCTTTGTGGAATATTTATTTCCATTATTTTTGTATTTATTGTGTTATACTTAAATTCCATTATTATTTTTGTTTGTCACATGCTTCCAGCTTTGGCCAATGGAAATTCTTTTACTTGGCTCCTATAACCCCATGCCCTTTGTTTTGTTAGCTCTTATTTTTGGCAGTACTTCAGTTTTATCTTTTATAGTCCATGTCCCAAACCTAGAATCAACCATTTCTCCAAGAATACCTCATTGATTTTACTGAAGAACAGTATCAATATCAGTATCAGTATCCAGACACTGGATTTGCTCATTGCTGCTAGTATAAACTGATATCAAGAGAAAACCATAAATGACTGATGACTTAGAACATCATAAATAAGCTAACAAATTCATCTCTGATGAATCCCACATCGTGGGACAATATTCTGTGGTTTATCTCTCTGCTGCTACCTATGTAGAAGGCCATAAGCATGTCAGTGTGCTATTTGGAATCAAATTCTTTTAAAATAATGGATAAGAGTAATGGACACGGGTTGTTCAGGAAGAAAGCGAGCCTAATTTGCAGATTTGCTGGTCTACAGTGGGGTTTTTTTCCCAGTTATGTAAATACTCCCAGCATGGCTGATTCCAAACTACCAATCAACAGCTTGAAAAAACTCCTGAAATTTTATTTTTTTTCAATTTTCAAATTTTTTATTGGTTTAAAAATGATAGTGGATTGCATTACAATTCTTATTACACACATACAGCACAATTTTCCTTATCTCTGGTTGTATGTAAAGTATGTTGACATCAATTTGTGCCTTCATACATGTACTTTGGACAATGATGTCTATCACATTCCACCATTCTCACTAATCCCCTGCCCTCTCCCTTTCCCTCCCACCTTCTGCCTGATCTAGAGTGCATCTATTCCTCCCATGCTATCCCTACCTACCCTACTATGAGTCAGACTCCTTATATCAGAGAAAACATTCAGCATTTGTTTTTTGGGGATTGGCTTAATTCACTTAGCATTATCTTCTCCAATGTCATCCATTTACCAGCAAATTCCATGATTTTATTCTCTTTTATTGATGAGTAAAATTCCATTGTGTATATATGCCACTTTTTGTTACTCATTCATTTATGAAAGGGCAACTAGGTTGGTTCCACAGTTTAGCTATTGTGAATTGTACTGGTATAAACATTGTGTGGCTGTGTCCCTGTAGTATGCTGATTTTAAGTCCTTTGGATATAGACTGAGAAGAGTGATAGCTGGGTCAAATGGTGGTTCCATTCCCAGATTTCCAAAGAATCTCCATACTGCTTTCCAAGTTGGCTGCACCAATTTGCATTCCCACCAGCAATGTATAAGTGTACCTTTTTCCCCACATCCTCACCAACACTTATTGTTCTTTGTCTTCATAATAGCTGCCATTCTGACTGGAGTGAGATGATATCTTAGAGTAGTTTTGATTTGCATTTCTCTAATTGTGAGAGATGATGAACACATTTTCATATATTTGTTAATTGATTGTATATCCTCTTCTGAGAAGTGTCTGTTCAAGACCTTGTCCCATTTGTTGATTGGGTTGTTTTTTAAGTGCTTATCTTTTGAGTTCTTTATATACCCTAGAGATTATATGATGTGTGAGGAGTAAAAATTTGCTCGCAAGATATAGGCTCTCCATTCACCTCACAGATTGTTTTTAATGATGTGAAGAAACTTTTTAGTTTGATTCCATCCCACTTATTGACTCTTGGTTTTAATTCTTGCACTATAGGAGTCTTATTAAGGAAGTTGGGGCCTAATCCCACATGATGAAGATTAGGGCCTACTTTTTCTTCTATTAGATGCAGAGTCTCTGGTTTAATTCGTAGGTCCTTGATCCATTTGAGTTGAGTTTTGAGCATGGTGAGAGATAGGGGATTAAATTTATTTTGTTGCATATGGATTTTCCCAGCACCAATTTTTGAAGAGACTATCTTTTCTCCAATGCATGTTTTTGTACCTTTGTCTAATATAAGATAATTGTAGTTTTGTGGGTTAGTCTCTGTGTCCTCTATTCTGTACCATTGGTCTACCAGTCTGTTTGGGTGCCAATCCATGCTGTTTTTGTTACTTTGCTCTCCAGTATAGTTTAAGATCTGGTATAGTGATGCCATCTGCTTCATTTTTCCTGCTAAGGATAGCTTTAGTTATTCTGGGTCTCTTATTTTTCCAGATGAATTTTATGATTGCATTGTCTATTTCTATGAGGAATGCCATTGGGATTTTGATCAGAATTGCATTAGGTCTGTATAGTGCTTTTGGAAATATGGTCATTTTGATAATATTAATTCTGCCTATCCAAGAGCAAGATAAATCTTTCCATCTTCTAAGGTCTTCTTTGATTTCTTTCTTTAGGGTTCTGTAGTTTTCATTGTATAGATCTTTCACCTCTCTCATTAAGTTGATTCCCAAGAATCTTATTTTTTTTTAGGTTATTGTAAATGAAGTAGTTTCCCTCATTTACTTCTAGAGGTTTTGTCTCTGATATACAGAAATACCTTTGATTTATGGGTTTTGATTTTATATCCTGCTACTCTGTTGAATTCATTTACTAGATTTAGAAGTTTTCTAGTGGAGCTTTTTGGGTCTTCTAGGTATAGAATTATATTGTCAGTAAATAGTTCTAATTTAAGTTCTTCTTTTTCTACAAGTATCCCTTTAGTTTCTTTAGTTGTCTAATTGTTTTGGGCAGTGATTCAAGAACTATGTTGAATAGAAGTGGTGAAAGAAGGCATCCATGACTTTTTTTTCCCTCATTTTTAGAAGGGAGTGCCTTTAATTTTTCTCCATTTAGAAAGATTTTGACCTCAGGCTTAGTGTAGATAGCCTTTACGATATTGAGATGTGTTCCTGTTATTCCTAGTTTTTCTAGTGTTTTGAACATGAAGGAGTGCTGTATCTTGTCAAATGCCTTTTCCATATCTATTAAAATGATCATATGTTTCTTATCTTTGAGTCTACTGATGTGATGGATTACATTTATTGATTTCCACATATTCAACCAATCTTGCATTCTTGGGAAGAATCCCACTTGATCATGGTGCACAATTTTTTTATCTGTTTTTGTATTCAATTTGCCAGAATTTTATTGAGAATTTTTGCTTTTTTATTGAGAATTTTATTGAGTATTTATGTTCATTAAAAATATTGGTCTGGGGCTGGAGATGTGGCTCAGCGGTAGCGCGCTCGCCTGGCATGCGTGCGACCCGGGTTCGATCCTCAGCACCACATACCAACAAAGATGTTGTGTCCGCCGAGAACTAAAAAATAAATGTTAAAAATTCTCTCTCTCTCTCTCTCTCTCTCCTCTCTCACTCTCTCTTTAAAAAAAAAAAAAAATATTGGTCTGAAGTCTTCTTTCTTCAATGTATCTTTGCCTGGTTTTGACATCAGGGTGATATTGGCCTCATAGAATAAGTTTGGAAGTGCTTCTTCTTTTTCTATTTCCTGAAATAAATTGAAGAGTATTGGTATTAGATCTTCATTAAACGTCTTGTAGAACTCGGATGTGTATCCATCTGGTCCTGGCTTTTCTTGGTTGGTAGGCTTCTGATGACAACTTCTATTTCATCACTTGATATTGGTCTGTTTAAATTGTGTATATCTTCCTGTTTCAGTCTGGGCAAATTATATGACTTAAGAAATTTGTTTATGCCTTTAGTGTCTTCTATTTTGTTGGAGTATAAGTTTTCAAAATAATTTATAATTATCCTCTTCATTTCTGTAATGTCTGTTGTGATATTACACTTTTCATCTCCAATGGTGGTAATTTTAGGTTTCTTTCTCCTTCTCTTTGCTAGCATAGCTAAGGGTCTATCAATTTTATTTAGTTTTTTAGAAAACAAATTTTGTTTTGTTATCTTTTTTAATTTGTTTCTTTTGTTTTGATTTCATTGATTTCAGCTCTAATTTAAAATATTTCTTGCCTTCTACTGCTTTTGCTGTTCATTTGTTCAGCTTTTTCTAGGGCTTTGAGATGTAGTGTGATGTCATGTACTTATTGAATTTTCTTCTTTTAAGGAATGAATTCTATGCAATTAATTTTCCTCTTAGTATTGCTTTTATAGTGTCCCAGAGATTTCAATGTTGTGTATATGTTCTCATTTAGCTCTAAGAATTTTTAATCTTCTTATTAAAGTCTTCGCTAACCCTTTGTTCATTCAGTAGCATATTGTTTAGTCTTCAGGTGATGAAGAAATTTTTATTTTCATTTTTTTGTTGATTTCCAATTTCTTTTCATTATGATCTGATAAAATGCATGCTAATATCTCTACATTTTTGTATTTGCTAAGAGTTGTTTTTTGGCATAATATATGGTCTATTTTAGAGAAGAATCTGTATGTTCCTGAGAAGAAAGTGAATCAGCTTGATGCAGGTTGAAATATTTTATATATGTCAGTTAAGTCTGATTTATTGATTTTATTTTTGAGTTCTATAGTTTCTTTATTCAACTTTTGCTTAGAAGACTTATCTAGTGGTGAGAGAGGTGTGTTAAAGTCACTCAAGATGATTGTGTTGTGGTCAATTTGACTCTTGAACTTGAGAAGAGTTTGTTTGATGAACACACCATTGTTTGGAGCATATATATTTATGATTGTTATGTCTTGTTGGTGTATGGTTCCCTTGAGCAGTATGTAATGTCCATCTTTATCCCTTTTGATTAGCTTTCGCTTGAAGTCTGCTTTATTTGATACGAGGATGGAAGCCCCTGCTTGCTTCAGCAGTACATGTGAGTGGTATGTTTTTTCCCAACCGTTCACCTTCAGTCTGTGTATGTCTTTTTCTATCACATGAGTCTCCAATAGGCAGCATATGATAGGGACTTAAATAAAAGTGCAATAATTGTGGCTTTAAATTCTGGTTTGCAAAACTATTAGTTTATAAGTAAACAACAACAAAAAGTCTAAAATTTACCCCAAGGGGGGAATATATACATATATATATATATATATACATATATATATATATGTGTGTGTGTGTGTGTGTGTGTGTGTGTTTTATGCATTTCATAACCATCTTTGCAAGTATACAAATTCATTGCAATAATGTTTGTAGATATGTGCATTGATATTTTAATCATAATTTAATATTTGATTTCTTTAAGAAAACTGATTTCATAATTCAGTCACTTGCATCTTTTCTACAGAACATAATTGGTGGGCAGAATTCTCAAACACATATTTTTTTATTGACATATCTGAGAAAAAGATGTCATTGTGTAAGTTGTATCAGGGATATGAATACAGATATATATTCTTATTTGGCCATGTGAAAAATGCGGTCCTGTAAGTTAAATACTTATAATTTCAAATCAGTTCTTCCCTTGTTCTTATTATTCTTTTGTTGCTTTTCGACCTATGAGATGGAGCTGCCCTTGAACTTGGGGGTTCCACCCCCCGCCACCCACCCTGATCATTCAAGTGCAACCATCAACTTGTCTGTAATATTTTAAATCTGAGGCCTCATAGTGTTATTTTACAAAATAACACCACATAAAAGTCTGGGCTTTGGTTTCCTTAAAATACAGTGTTGGTTGCTTTATGAATAAAAGCATAATTTCAATTTAGGAGACTTTTTGCCTGAAGCCTGCAAGACAGATGCATCTGATTAACTTTAGGGAAACTGGCCTGGCCTGTTATTGTAATGTAGATGTTTTGGGGTTGGGAGGATATTTTAAAAAGGCATGCAAGAAGGTCTCTTTTTAAGAGAGTCAGAGAACAGTTTTGCTACAGAAGCTGCATCTCAGATCGCTTTTTTCCACACTTTTATTTTCTAGTGGAACCTCTCCATTAGCCTGTCTGAATGCAATGCTTCACACTGACACTCGGATAGGGGATGGAACATTCTTCAAAATCCCTGGAAAGTCAGGCCTCTATGCTCTCAAAGTAAGTTGTATTATTCTGCATGTTATGTGTGTTATTACCATGTATCATGCATTTTTTTCAAACATAAGAAGGTAAACAAAATTAAGTTTGAGTGAAGGGTTGAAGAATGACCCCTATGCCTTTTAAATGTTTTCAGATGTCATAAAAATGATTTCATACTGAGAATAAACAATGACATTTTTCTTTAAGGAAAGCTTATCTGTGGTTTCTCCACAGCATCTGGCAATGGAAAATAGCTACGGCTTCCTTAAAACTTTTGATTTTTCAAAATTTATAGGGAGGAGTATCATGAGTCATCAGTGAGGAGTTTAAGACAATCAAAGTTGCCAGAAACTCTTTGACTTAATGACCATCAGCTTCATTTTTACTTATTGCTATTATTCTCACCAATTCTGTGAAGTCTAGAAAACTTGGACTACTTTTCTTGAGGAAATATATGATCTTAGTTAACTGATATTGACTGGGAATAAATAAAATATTTTTTTGTTACTTTTATCTTCAGAAAATAATGGAATTATCAAGTGTACATTTTATATAGCTAACTGTAGTTAAACCACAAAAATTAAAAATGGGTTGCTCCAGAAGTCTCTATTCTTAGATATTAGGAACACTTATGTAACATTTCTTATTTTTCACTTATTTTTTAAAATTACAGTTAATGCAAAAGTTAATCACCCTAATCAAAATTACACAGTTTAAAACTCTATATCTCTGTGTATATATTCATATACATACACACACACATACACATATATACATTTATATAAAAAGCAATAAAACTTCAATGTTTTAACAAAATATCTCTAAAAGTTCAGAAGTTACTTACTTTCTATCAAGATGCATTGGAGGAATCATGATGTCCCAATTTATAAAAGAAAAACAAAGAAAAAAAAGAAGAAAAGAAAGTTAGTTTTCCAACATTAAACATGATTCCACATTTTACCATTTCCATGCATAGGATAATGTGTAAGAACTAGACCAAAGCCTTAGATTTGGCTGCCTATGAGAAGATAGGAAGGAAAAAAAAGATCAGTGGGCTAAAAGTTACTTTGCTTTCCTTCCTAATTCTTCTACAATGTTTTCATTTTGTTCATAATGCACATATATTTTCAGATTATAAATACAATAAGAAACAAATAAGCAGGACAATGTACACCCCCAATTCTTTTCTTTCTTCCATCCTCTATAACTGGGCCTTTTCCTATACACCTGCCAGGGTAGATACACAGCTTATTCTGTTTATTTGTTTTTTTCCCCTAGACTGTAAGGTTGTGGAACCCTTCTAGTTTGTTTTCATTTCCCACAACCCCTGAAGCAGAACAGGGGTGGAATTTGGAGGCAGGGGAGCAGGCATAATTTAAACTCTCTAGACATCAAAGAACCCCCAGAGACACTTTGCAGAGCCCCAGTGCTGTGTGAAACATAGAAAAACCACTGCTTTATACCATCAAAATGCTGATGGGACATACAACATTTTACTAATAGTAAACACTTGGTGAAGGGAATGAATAGCCTCTCTATTTAAATAACTTTAAAATTCAGGAAGAATAGTGGAGAATGTGACTGAAAGACTATTTGCAAACATGACAAAGAAATATCATAATCATGAGCCTCCATTCCTTTATATATAAAGTAAAATGCTTTACATGACAGTACTGAAGTAAGCTTAATATTAAACTATTTTATTAATGTACCTGTTACTTTATAAAAAATTTAGATGGAAGCTATTTCTCATAAACATTTTTAAATCTCATTTTCAGATATGGAAATACAAAAAATAATCCTTTTCAACATAAGTGTAAAAACAGATTGAACAAGCAATTATTAAGCACCATTAGTTATTAGAAGTACTATTAATATCAACAATTATATGCTCACTCTCCTTTCAGAAAAATTATAATTGCTTTGTTCAAGTATTTCCAGTATCAGTTTTCAGAAAATATATTAATTATAAAGAACACATCTTTAAGAGAAAAGTATGTGGGCCTCTGGCAGTGCAAATATGATTTCAGCTGTTGATCTCTGTGTTTGGGTTATAAAATTAAATTGTTTATACTTAGGATATATGCACTTAAATCTACACGTTTTACTTCACAAAAAAGTTTTTGAATGTTGAAAAGGAAATAATGTACCTTTGGATATATTTGACTATTCATTCTACAAGTGGAAAATTAAACTATTTTTACCAGTGAATGAGGATAACATCTAAGCACACATAGTAATATAGTATATATCAGCTGATAAAGCAGAGGCCTAGATGAATAAAAAGAACCCTAAAAGTAAAGACCAAACTAATGTCTACTCTAAAGAAATGTTACTACTAGTAAGATATTTTCTTAAATGACTGCTAATAAAACCTTTATTAAATACTAAGGTCTTTTGTATGTTATATGAATAATACATGCATGTAAGTATGTAATTGTTATCTGAATAACCCCAGCACAAAACATGCACAAAAATGACCAAAGTAAGCTTGAAATTGATTTTGAAGAACAGTCCCCTAAACTACACATTCCCTTCAAGAAGCTCACTAATGAGAGTTTGATGAACACTGACACAGGAGAAATAACAAAGATTAGAGGTTGGGGGAAAAAAACAGGAATAACTCAGGAACTCAAATAAGAGATGGGTTAAAGGAAGATATTGGGTAAATTTCTATGTAAACATATTTACATGATTTTCAATATTCAGCATGTCTGTAATAGAAATGTAATCCTAGTCCTCTTTTATCAGATGAAGATATTGAGGCAAGAAATGATCATCAAATGCCATATATTATGCAACTTACTTCTTCAATTCTTAAATGAGAATTTCAGACTTCAACCTTAATGCACATCTGATGGACTTCAATATAAGAAGATATTCTTAAACAGATATTGAAACTTAGACATTTTATCCATTTCTATATACTACGATACTGCTACTAAACAGATGGTAATAATTCATACATTGTTACTAAACTGACAATAATTAGGAAACAAAAATTTCAAAACATTAAAAGAAAGATAAAAGTTTAATTAGTATCATTTTAAAATAGGACCTAAAAGGGCATTAAATATCCCTATAAGTATAAACAAAGTATAAAATCTATATTATAATTTTCAAAGTCTTTCCAGTAAAACAGGAGGACAGATATCATCTTTGATTGAAGACATCCAACAGCCTGTATGCCACATATGGGGCTAGATATTGATAACTTTTCCTCTACGAACATGCATGTCCTGACACGCTATGTTAGCCTGCTCACTACGGAAGGCCACAGAATGAACACGACTGTGGTCCCTGGAGGCTGGCAGCCTGAGTTCAACTGAAGCAGACTATTCACAAGATGCATCACAATGAACTCAGCCTTCCTGGGTCACACTCTCTTCAACTACAAAATGTGAACACTTAAAGTCACAATATCATAGAGAACTATTCTAAAGATTAAATAAGTCAAAACATGGAAAACATTTAGAATGATGTTTGACATGTTCTAAGTGTTCAAAAGTTACCACTGCTACTCAACATAACCAATATCTATCTGTAGGCTCAAAGAATGGAAAATGGAAAGAAGTTAGTATTTCATATCTTGTTTAAAAAATTGGTTCAGGAAAAAAAATACATGTATAAAGACATGAAAGAAAGAAAAAAAAGAACTGGTTCAGTTAAGATACTGTTTAAGTTCTAATTTCATTTTCATCTCATTAGTAAGAATTAGCAAGTGAAGACAAAGACAGTGAAACTCCTAGTCTGCAGTCCTTCACATGTGAATAATATTGAAAATCAGGGATGACTTACACAGTCAGAATACAGAGAAAATAACAGCAATAAATGATTATTACAGTTATTGATTATTAAGAACATCTAAAATGTGTCTAGGCTTTCACAACTGATCCATATTTCTTATATCCCTGACAGCTACATAAGATGTAAGCATGATTCCCAGTTTTACAGATGTGGTTGAGGCTCAGATATTAAGAATCTTATTGACGTACAATAACAACTAAGTGATAAAGTGAAATCCAAAATTGAATCTAATTCCAAAACTTTCCACTGTCCTATATTCTGTCTCCACAAAACTGCCTGCTACACTTCACCCATCTTGACCACAAAAGGAAGAATATTTAGCACTTGAAGGAAACACACCAAGAAATGCCAGATGTTGCTGAATAGTAAGGTGGTTGGCTCCATCTTAAGTCAATACTGCATATGGCTTTGAATTCCACAGCACAGATTTTAAATATTATAAATATAGACCTAGGCTATAGAAGATTTTGTCAGTTTTCTTACTTGGGTAACGCTATCCCTGGAAACTAAGGAAGGACAAACTTTGAGAAAATATGAGAGAGAATTCAGACCTACAATTGAGATGCCTTTGTAGAATTGGATCACTAAAGAAAAACAATCCATTCATTGAACAAACATTTATTCAAACACTATATATGTCAAGATAATCTTGAAATAAATTTGCACTCTGACAGTGCTTCGCACATAATGGAAATGTAGGCTGAACTGAACTGAATTTTCTGAATACATATGAAAGGACTGGGATTCGGGAAAAAGGCTGCCATGGGGCACATTACAAATGTGAGGTGAACCATTTAGAATTGAAATGTTGCCCTTAGTTTATTCCAAGGAGGTGACTGGAGATATGATCATGTGTAGATTTCTCATGTCATCAATTCCAAATGCAACAGTCAATCCATGTCCACTGGTGACTCTCTGGGACTATATACTTTTTCCCCAGTCATGCAAGCCCAAAGAGAATACTGCCAGATCAAAATGAAAATTTGTACATTCTACTAGGACCTACGCATCCTCTTCCATCTTGTCAGCAACAGTTAATACCACAACTCCCTTCCCAAAATCTGTTCTCTGGGATATTATTCCCAAGTGATGCTCAAAAAAAAAAAAAAAAAAAAAAAAAAACCTGACAAATGTGTTTGGAAAACACAGCATGCTGTAGTTGACTCTGGCAAATTTACCAAATATATTAGCAATGTATATTAAAAATCTCTGAAAAATTCTGGTTAACTCCTTGTTTCTTAACCGCATATAATAAAATAATTCTCCACAGCATGATATTTAGCAATGTCTCCAATTATATGCCAAAAAATATACATGGTAAAAAAATGCAATACTATGTTTATATGGTTAGGATCATTTGGAGGAGAGTACTAGTAGTCATCATTCCCAATGTGTTTAATTCTATTAGCGAGAACTTAAAAAGATTATTTTAAAAGAATACAATATATCTATTTTTTATGAAAACATAATGCAAGGTGAGATTTTTTCCTGTGTACATTTATAAAATTGAAAAATACTGACAAGAATTTTGAGTAGTATTGAGATATTATAAGCAGTAACCATATATAATTGAGAATACTGTGAATTTTCAAAACTATATTACCCAGCTCATCCTCCCCAATTTCCAATTGCTTAGTGAGCGGCACCATCCTCCTCTTCATCATCATCATCACTTGGGACAAACATTTCTCAGACTATTCCAACTATTTGCCTCCACAAAGCCTCCTCAAAGTTCACCTTAACTTTACTACATTATTATTATTATTATTATTATTATTATTATTATTATTATTTTACTTTCTCACATTCTAATTCAGTCCTTGCCTCACTCACAAGAGGATAATTCTATGGCCCCTAAATGTTTTCTCTGCCTTCAATATCTCCCTGCTGTATAATAATTCATCCAACACAGTGGTGCCAAATAGTTTTCCTACTTTAAAACAAAAAAACACTGTTCAGACTGCTTCTTAGGCTATACCATTCACTGGCTTTGTTTTTTAATTTGTGGGGGGTTTTTGCCCACCAAAGGAAGTACAATCTCACCCCGCCGGCAGTGTAGTCCTATACAACATGCTCGGCTCTCATCTCATTTCATCGGCTTCAACCCTCAGACATTCTCCCAGTCCAGTCCAACTCAGTAAATCACAATGCCTCTGCCGTTTTCCACCTCTCTGCTTTAGAGCTCAGGTTAGGACCTGTGCCTGCAACCATCACCTCATTCCTACTGGGTTTCATTTTGCCACTCTAATACAATTTTTAAAGGAGATGTTAACCACCTACTATACAGTGAAGCCCTTTGAACTCAAGTATATCCCCCTTCCTCTGGAAAATATTAACACTGAGGTCCTCTTGCACAGTTTCTTGTCTTCAAAAACTGTTTATACCTCTAACTTTGCTATTCTTCCTACTTCCAAAATGTTTGGAAACTCCCCTGGAGATAGACATATATTTATCTCTGTATCAGCTGACAAAACATTCCAATATACTCAAAAGGTGTTCACTGAAGTAAGTTTGATTACTGCTATAAAACTGTTGCAACCATGGATGCATAGACATAAAACACCTGTGGTGAATATCATAATGGCTCCCTTCATGTCAGAAAACACTCCACACACCCGTCTGCAGAGGTCATCTTACAACTGGCATGCCCTGCAGTCTTTCTTGCAGAAACTCTCCTTCCTTATTAATGTGATTCCAGTGCAGAAATCAATGAAATGGTCCAATTTTCCCACCAAGAACACTGGCCAGATTAGGCTGGGGATATAGCTCATTTGGTAGAGTGCTTGCCTCACATGCTCAAGGCCCTGGGTTCAATCCCCAGCACCAAACAAAAACAAAAACAAAAAAAGAACCCAAGAAGACTGGCCAGATTAAACTATGTTCCTGATCATAGTGATTAGTCCTCGGATGGGAATTGAGTATTTTGGTGGGTGGGGGGTGAGTGGGTAGAATTTTTAAAGAAATAAAGAGAAGGAATATAAGTAATTTTCAGTAGGAACATTAGCTGTAAAAACATAAAAAATATTACCTGGTGCGTATCTCTCTGCCTCTACAAGGATAGAGCCTACTGAGAATAAGGCTACCAAGAGGAAAGCAGAGCAAAACACAGAAAGAAGAGGGAGAAAAATTATCCCACCGAATCTACTGCATTATGTAATCATGTTGAAGATCAACCCATTCATTAGATGTTGAAGTCAAATAAGCCAATAAATCTGGCTAATTTTATTTTCGATACCTGGCTAATAGAAAGCCTAAATGACTTATATAAGCTGACCTTATTTTTATGTGTTTCAATTTCAATTTCCTCATCTATAAAATGATGAGTTTAAAACAGGTATGTTTTAAGGCTCTATTAATCTCTTTCTGGCTAAAGTTTTAAGGGCAGCTAGTGGTTGACTATTAGCTTTCTAAAGCTCATTCCACTTGGGCTTCCTGGCTACATGCTTCCCTCATTCTCAATGCCCTTTGCTCCTATAAACTGCTAATTACCTCTCCAGCCTCTAAGGATCCTCTCTGCACCTCCACAGGCAGTGTAGTCTGTGCTGCTATCCTAGCACTTAGCTCTGGCCAGTCTAACACTGCAATGCTTGTGGCAATAGCTGCCGGAGGACTCCGGCTTTATTAATGATTCTTCCTTTTCCCCTCATTGGAACCCACTGGCCTTGAACACTCAGAAAAATTCAGGGCTTGTTAAGAAGCTAACATTTCACAATTTACAGAGAGGAACAAAATTTAAACCTTGAGGATTCCAAGTATTGGCTGAGGATGTCCAGACATGGGAATTATGAAATACTCTAGTGAGAACATGAACTGATATAACCAATTTGGAAAGACATTTGGCAATATCTAGTGAAAATAAGCATACATGCTCTACAGACCAGTAATTCCACTTTTTGGTATAACTCTAGAGAAACTCACACTTTTACAAAGAGATGTTACTCACTATGGGGGTGGGGGGAACTATAAATACTCTAAACGTTCAGTAGGGTACAACTATAGGCAAACTTTTCACCCAGATAATCAAAGTAAAATGTAAAGTTCCAAACTTTAGTAATACATAACAAATCTATAACAGTGGCTGCCTCTGAGCAGAAAGAGAAGGAAATTGAAGGAATTTCAGCTTTTTCTGATACTTTATTAAAAAACAAAAAAACAAAAACAAAACCTGAAAAACTATGACAATATGTCCAGAACTGTTAATTCCAACTGGTTTCTGCTGGTATATGGGCACTCTGTGGTATTTTCAAAACAGAATTTTATATATATATATATATATATATATATATATATATATATATATATATATATGATTGATCATTGTTATTGTTCTTTTACCCATGATTCAGCTTCTCTCTAATACTATCGGATTTCCTGCTTGATTCAATTTTTGTTAATGGCTAATTTTTATGCAAGCAAATTAATATTTATGTACATAGAAAGTATAAAGATAAACATTATACTTGGTTAAAAGTAAAAGTGCCTCTCAACTCTCCTCAATCCTACCCAACATTTTCAGAAGCAATAACTACTGAAAAATGTACAATGTTTTCTTTTAGCTCTTTTTGTATTTACATCTATTTATGCACATATTCAAATGGTTTAAAGGCTTTATTTTCAAAACAAACAAGAGCATCATAGTAGGTACGCCTTTGTACTTAACATGATTGGGAGATTTCCCCACAGAATAATTTTTGTTCTTTTTGTTTGTTTGGTTTTGGTGGTGCTGGGGATTGAAGCCAGGGCCTTATGCATGCTAGACAAGCATTCTACCAACTGAGCTATATCCCCAGCCCCATGTTTTATTCTTAATAGTCTACAGAATCTGAATGATTTTAATATTCATTTAAAGCTTTTAAGAGTCTATAGAATCCATATACTGTATCATGACTTAAGTATTTCCCTATTATAAAGTAATCAATTTGCATATAATTTTTTCATTTTGAATAGGGCAGCAATAAAGAGACTTGTTTATACTTTCTAGAATATATACATATATATATATGTATATATTCTAGATTTCATATAAATCTTTTTTAATATTTATTTTTTAGCTTTTTTTTTAGGTGGATACAATATCTTCTATTTTTATATGGTGCCGAGAATTGAACCCAGTGCCTCAGGCATGCTAGGTAAGCGTGCTACCACTTGAGCCACATCCCCAGCCCTAGATTTTATATATCTTGAACCAATTCCAAAAGTTGAGTTTTTAATTTGAAGAGTGCTTTAAAAATGTTGATGGGTACCTTCCAATGAGAGTGCCTAGTTAATGAAGGATCTTAAATCTTTGAATTTTTGATAAGCCCATCAAACGTGGGTGTGGCAAGATCATTCCAAGTAGAGGGAGCAGCACAAATGAGGCATAAATGGAAAGGACAGAATGCCCAGTGCAACATAATTAGCTGGCATTTCCTCAGCAGACAGTAGGAGAGAGTCTAGGGTAGGGAGCAGATTCCTGAGGGAAGGCATGCACTCCATCATAGTGCATGACGTTTACTAACACAGCAAACAGCTTACACTTCATGCAGGAGGTGATGGTGAGGCCCAGAGGATTAACAGGAAAAGTGCTCTTGTCCCTCAGCCAGCAGCAGAACAGATTTAAACTGAGACACTCCTAGATACATACCAATTAGGAACCTGTAAGACTGGCCTGCAGGGAAGATGGGAAGAGTTCCACCAGACAATGATATTAGTATAAAAATGTGTTAGGACAAAAGATGTGGATAAAAGTCAAGAAACACATGGGGAGAAGTAGGGCAGACAATGACAGGATTGCTTCAGGCACTAAATGTGAATAATGCTTTGATTAATTAAGATGGACAATAAGGCTTGGCACCGTGGCGGATCAGGAAGCTGAGGCAGGAGGATAGTGAGTTCAAAGCCAGCCTCAGCATAAGCAAGACACTTGGCAACTCAGTGAGACACTGTCTCTAAATAAAATACAAAATAGGGCTTGGATGTGGCTCAGTGTTCAAGCATCCCTGAGTACAATTCCTACTACCAAAAAAAAAGATGGGCAATAAGAAGAATGGTCAGAAGACAATATGGTGAAATTAGTTCTGGACTTTCTAATTTAAGGTGTGCATCCAAATTCAGATAGACACAGACATCACAGAGTCAATACTGGGGTTAGAGATAAACACTGGGAACCATCATTTCCTAGATAGCATTTAGAATACTGACAAACGATAGGCACACTTGTAGAGAAACAAAAGAAAACTTACTCATTTGAGTTTATTATACTCCAACTTCTGAAAACTACAGGAGAAAATGTTCCTGAGACCAAAGAATGGAAAAATTCTATGAAGACTTCGTTATAATATTGTAAGATCTATTCTAACATCAGCATTTGATTATTTTATAAGCCAGAATTAAAAAATCTGATTTCACAAGGAGAAACAACTTATAAATAGGATGTTATCTAGAGAATCTTGCCAGCAGAAACCCTTCCTTTAACAGTCTTCTTTTTCAAATTAACAAGAATATTACAAAACATCTGCCAATTGAAAAAAAAAAGATGAGAAAAATTGCTCAACTTCATAACCCCTTAAAATACTTTCAGCATTTTGTGAATTTTCTTTTAGACTATTTTTATTATTCCCCTATTTTAAAGTTATAATTTACCTAAATATTACAACTCATGATAACGCTTTTCCATACTACCACAAAACCACCATTAACATCATATCACATATGGTTGAACACATTGTCAGTGGTCTTCAACCTGGCTGCATTTTAGAATCTTAAGTGAACTCTTCAAAACTGTGAATTTCAGGACCCATTCTCTATCTATTAAATAAAAATCTTTGGGTGTGCCCAAACATTAGCATTTTCTTAAATCTTTCCAAATGACTCCAATGTACAACCAAATTTGAGAAACACTGATATCACCAGTGAACATTTACATTATGTTCTTTATTGACAATTGAAATAACATCGATATGAATCTCTCAGTGCATATAATATCTTTTCCTGGGAATCAAGAATAATTTCTTAAGATGGTGTGCAGAAGTGGCATTATTAATTCATGAGATGGAGGTTATTTAATGACCTTTGGTGAATAATATCAACTGACTTTTCATATAAGCAAGAAGCACAATTTGGAGTCGGGACAAAAGCATGGACTTATTAATGTATTTGGTGCGCCCAAAAACAATCTCAAAGGGTTGCTTTAACTTGCACTTTGATGATTATTAGTAAGAACAGATATTTATCCACCTATTTGTTTATTATTCATTAATCTTCTCCACTGGAGGTCCTCTGTTCACATCCTTCCACCATGATGCTTGACAGTTATTATCTTTTCTTATTGTTATAATAATTTATTTATATAGCCCTTCTAACATGTGCACTAAAATATTTTCTTCATGGGTTTATTGTCATTTTTATATGCAGGCATATTACAAGCCAATTACATCCACCTTTTCCCTCATGCTTTGTTTTATAGCTTCTGTGAAAAGCTATTTCTCTATCAGTGGTGAATTTAAATGTTAGATTTGATTTTTTTTCTGATTTTTTCCCAATGGTATGAATGTTTCATATTTGAATTTTCTATCAGGCTTGTATCTTCTTCAACATAAAACACAACTACCACACTACAGGTTCAATAAAAATTTATCATTTGTAATGGCTTTCTATGGCTCAGAAAGAAAAGGTATATAGTTCCCTTGTCCATTACTTCAGTTCAAATGAATCCTCCCACTCCTTCTCTGCAAAAGACTCTGGCACTACTACTCTGAAATTCCTTGATCAGCAGAATGTCAAAAGAATTCAGCTCAGAATTTTGCTGGCTATGGGAAAAATTTTACCTTTAAATGTTTGATAAAGGAAATGCCTAAAAATAACTACACGGACCACTACTGCTAAGATTGGCATTCACACCACAAAACAAATGCCAATTTGATTTAGTTTTCTTCTCTCCTCTCTCCCTTCTCTTTCTTTGTCCACACATATTCTTACTTTGTTCATAATGCCTTCTACTTGATTAGAAGTGTTAACATAAAAAGATATTTAATAAAAATAACCTTTTAGGAAAAAGATAACTTTCTGCTATAAAATGTGTTTTGTAAAAATTCAAACACCATAGTTATTTATAATGATAAATTTTTGATAGAATTATAATGTAAAAACAAACTTTATTTTACCAAAGGCATAATTTCAAGATAATACTTCTTATGGAAATAATGTGCTTTGGAAAGAAGTATAAATACAAAAACCAATGATTTGAAGAAGCATCCTTCCTTTTCCCAAACTTAGCATGCAACACTTAAAAATATATCTTAAGAATCAGCAGGAGGTCTAAAAGAAAGGCAATACACCTAGTTCTTGCTTTACTTTCACCCTAAGGAAAATATGATTCATGAGAGATATAAATAGGAAGCAGGGGATTGCCGAAATGCTTATGTTTACTGTAACCCACAGTAATACTCTTTCATACAGTAAAAGAAAAAAAAATAACATAAAGTTCAGGATGGATACAATCAATGTAAATGTTTAAAGCAAACAAATACTAATGTTTCAGGCTACCAGTTTTGAAAATTATAAAATCACATATACATACATATTAATAAACTACAAAAGTAATGTTACTATTAGGTTATGTATATATTACTTCTGTTTTATAGTAATAAATATCTTCCTCTGGGAAATTGTGCATTTTGATTACCCATGAGGAGAAATACATGTTTAGATAAAACAAGATTTCTTGTACATTATTTGACAGCAATATCAATGTTCCAAACAGGCATACACAGACTCCCCAGAGAACAACCACAGTAAGAAAGAGGGAGAACAATAGATAAACAAAATTGGGGTGGCAAGAAAAAGAAATGGTGAGCTAAGGTAACATTCAAGAAAAACTACTTCAAACTCGTGGTCTTACTCAACCAACTAACCGGTTGTTAAAATTACAGAAAACCATCTATGTTTACCTAACTACAGGAGAAAGATTTTTTCTGTCTTCATGTCTTAATTGTTTTAAAAACACAACATGAGCTATCATGGTTTCTAGCAATTTGTCAAACATCTTATTTAAATAAGCATAACTCCAATCCATTCAGTTAACTGGAATCAATATTCCTGAATTTTTATACTGCCACTTGCATAAAGCTTTCAGGAAATATTTCCTTGATACACCTGCCACCCAATTCCATGAAATCAATATTTCATTGGAGCCAAGCTGGGAAATCCTAAGGCACTGAACTCAAATATGAACGCTGCTTTATGAGTTGCTAAGATAGCAATGAAATTGAACACCACTATCGTCAAAGAGTTTTACCTCTCTTTATTGCAAGGGGTTTGTTTTCTAAGGTACCAATGAAGTAATTAATAACAACATTGTGCTAGGATAACAGTAACAACTTTAATTTATTATATAGCACTTTCCTATTTACAGATGCCAGTCTGTAAGCCCAGAAACAACACTCTTTTGGGCTATTCCTGAAATAAATTTATTGTGGTGGTAAGAGATAGCTACCCATCAATATAAAAAGGAAGACTAACAATACGAATCCCAACTTTGAATCCAATTCAAAGATAAAGACAACCATTTACTAAAATACATACAAATTACTCTTTAGGCAGAACAAAAAAAATTCAGCACACTATCGGCCACATCTATCATGTTCACGTGTGAGAACACGTAAGCAGAGGTTCCAAACAGAAAAATTCTGCACATTTTTTAAAAGCCTTTATTCACAGTAAACACCTGGTATTTGCCTTCAAACGTTGTTTTTTCTCAAATAATTACTACCTGAGTACTTCATGCATTGATCTTTAAAAGTAGTTTCCTAGGATCCAATACAGGGTATCATTACTTCATTTTCAGCACCAATAGTGAACAAATGTCAGAACAAAGATATAAAATCCAAACTCTAAACCTATTCATCTCTTAAATGGTAAACATTTGCTGACCCTAAAATTATACCTTTTGTCACTTGGCTTGTCAAACTGGGTTGTAAGAAAAACTCTGAAAGTTTTCAAAATAAACATTCAGCTAGTACATTCCTATGTCTCCCATTTCCTCCTTGGTTTTTTTCATGGCTCCTAAAAGGCCATGTTTTTCTTTTTTTTTTTCTTTTTCATCTTTTTGTTCTTTTCTCTGGAGACCCCACTTAAAGCTTAACATTTGCTTATAGCCCACTGTGACGAAAAGATTGAATCTAGAATCAGCCAACCTAGGCTCAAATACCAGATCTTCCACTTCTAACTGTGAAGTTAGGCAATATACCCAACTTCTCTCAGCATCAATTTCCTCATGTGTAAAATGAAGACACAGCACCCACTTCTCAATGTTACTGTGAGGATTAAATTAGCCAAAAAAATAGAAAATGCTTGGCTCAGTGCCTGACACTGATCACTTACTGCATAAATGTTAGTTTCCTGCCCTTTTGCCAAAATGACATTCAACAGACAATTCTAATGATATTTACAGACACATACATCTGTGTTTCTTCTTTTCAGTTCTTTACCCACAGGCCTAATAAGATTCCTCTATGTGCAGTGCTCAAAACGATTTTCATTCTTCCAAAGGAAAATAACTGAAACTGCATTGCATAAATAAATAACAACCAAAAGAGGCACCAGATTTCTAAGAAAACATGTCCAAAATTGAAGAAAATCTACCATATTGCTTGTAAAAAACTTAAAATGCCTGAGCAGCTTAAGGAAAATTATGTTGCAGAATTCCTTAAAAGTACAGCCCAATTTGATTCTCGGTTAAACAGAGTCACAATAATGAAGTGCTTTCAATGAATAAAAAAACAAAATCACTGGGAAAAATCAGCCATCAGCCTCCAGCATATCGATTAAACATTACTCAAATTGTAATAGGGTTTTTATGATGAGATAAATTTGTGCTTAAAAATATGGCCACAGTGTACACGAACTGTAATTCTAACAGAGAAATTAGAAAGCACACCAGAGCGCCCCACATATTTTCACTTTCCTACATGTTACCCTTTCTCAATTTCCATTCCAGACGGCACTGCCACACTGACAGACGGAAAGTATGTGAGCGACATCATTCTGGGAATCACTCTCATAACCTTCTACCCAGTCATTCAGATCGCACTGCCTGGTCTTTAAGTTGTCCTCTCATGTCCACTAAACATGAACTGGGAATGAGTGACCACTATGGGGTTCCATATGGGAAGACCCTCAATGTCCATTTCACCCACATCACTAGCTGGTACCTACCCGGAAGGAATGAACGGAACCACTCCAATGCAATCCCAGCCACTCCTGCTAGTTCAAGCATTCGGTTCAGCATCACCCCATGACCAACACGAAAGCAGCTGAGGCTCTAATATAATCATCATGGAAAGTTGTCCCAAATCCTTCATTTGAGGAAGATCCTTCATACACACCAACGCTGTCTCCAAGCCATGCCGGGGTCTGAAACCAGACTGGAAAATATTATATATGTGTATATATAGTAAAACTCCCACAAACCACTCTTCTACTTTGTCATATTTATTTACAACTGCTAATCCCATCCTCTATGCATCACCTTTGCAAGGTGAAAATATGACCATTCAAGGAAAGATCCTTTCCATAGTAGAAGGTAAACTTAAAGCATATGAAGACCTGGTGCTGCCTGGTAAAGTGGTTGAGGCGATCCCAAATGGAACATACTTTGTCCTGAAGGGAAGAGAGAAAACACAATATTGGTTTCCAAGGCTAATTTTCTAAACTTGGTGGACAGGATCAAACTATTCTGATTGTTTTAAAAGCCTTGGCATTTTCAGGGGATAGAATAACAGTGCCAGATTAATTCTTGAAGCTCAATTTGTTATTACCAATTGTGCCTCATCTCCTGAATCCCACTGGGTAGATACTGCTTTCATAATCCTAACTACCACCACCTTAATCACGTTATCAGACTCTGTGCTCATCAAAGAGCTCTACTGCACTTACTCATCGCGGAGACAGGGAGGGCTAGGAACCTTAGAGTGAACCACAACTTCAACTGGGAGGAAAAACAGAAAAGTGATCAATCGAGCCCCAAGATCTATTATAACTTAAAATAAAATAAAATAAAATTCAAGACAATTTTAAAAAAAATTTCCTTCTCTCTCCTTAATGAATAGACTTTTTAGAAAGAAGGTGATAGAGTATACAAAGTTTAATCAAAGAGTCACCATTTTTATTATCTTGAGCCCTTTATTAAAAGATTGAAGACTATTCCTTTCAGCTTGCCCATTTTACCTAAAAGAAAATACAGACAACTACAACTTTCAATCCCACCACAAAATTTTACCAAGTTTCTATTTCCAGAATATGTTTTAAATGAGTTATATCACTGAAACATTATTTTCTATGTACTTACCCTAAATTATTTTGTATCAAGCAAACAGCTACCTATGAAAGTGCTTGTCACATGTAATTCCATTTAAAAGTTAGTAGAATTCTGTCTTATCTCCATTTTCACTTGCTCTCCTGGCCAGACTCACTCCATCCTTATCTGTTACATTCAGTTTATATTAAAAGAGCTTGGAAATGTCCATCTGCTAGCCTGCCTACATACATTCACTCCCAACTCCGTTAAGTTCTGTGGACATTAAATATCCAGAAATCTTTCAGACAGATTTGGACCTGTAATACTTATTATGTTTTTCTGCACAGTCCCCACTACCTCACTACATCTCCTAAAACTGACATGTCCCTCATTAAGGATCATTCACGTAGTTAAGACTCAGAAAACATTATTTAAAAATTTATAGAGATATAAAAACTGAAGGGACAGTATACTTGGTTGTTTAGTTTAAGCTCACAGACTGCTTGGTGCTTGCAAAATAGTGCTTTTCCTCCTAAATGTTAAGTTCTCAAATTGAACCCTGCAGCATTATCTGGTTTCTGACCATAGCACAGTAAGTTTATCAGTTTTCAAACCATCACTTATGCAGATAAGGCTAAAGGTTATCTGTAAGTAATAAAGGTTTGGTCAATAAACATTTGCTCTGATGCCTACTATGAACTAGGAAACGTACAGGATGTGCAAATATAAGGTATGTCACTCACCATTGAGGAATTCATAATTCAGTTGAAAGAGAGAGGTATAAACAAAACAATTATAATAATGATACAGTAAAAACATTCCCATGAAATACAAAAGAAAATTTATTCTGCTTGGATGCTATGGGAAAAGTTTCATCAGGAAAGTGACAATCTGTATCTTAAATGATAACAAGCATTCGAATGACAGTGACAGTAATAACCCACAGAAGCTAAGCCATTAGATCTATGCAATTTACAAGAATCTTGGAAATCAGTTCAATACTTGCAACTAAAATATACACTATGGTATATTTAGTTTCACAGGCAGCAAACTATTTCATTATAACAGAAAACTCCTCACATATTATAAATATTCAAATATATAAAAGCTGTGAGAATCTCAGTGACTGAAGTACAAAAATAATGACACAGATTTTCCAAGAAATTAATTATTTACAACATATATAAATTTAGAGCTAAGAAAAAGCAAAATGGGATTGTTCATTAAAGTCTCTTCTCCAAAATTTTATTTTGTGTTTTTAAAATTTCGTAATTGAATTTCAAACAAAATTTAGGTGATATGTAAATACGCAGGACATTATGATGCATCTTCCTTCCTCCAAAAATAAAAAATAAAACCACGCCAATTAGATAATTAGGAGTACTTTCAGGATACTATATGTTAACGCATATGAATTTAGAAGGTGAGGGAGCAGAGGAAATTCTACATCAAGACTGTAGATTCAGAAGGCTCGGGTGGCTGAACAATGGGAGTTACCTAAGGAAATACACTCTATAGATTGCAAATAAGACCGAGGAAAGCATATTATTTCACAAAAAATAATTTAATTCCTGGTATTCTATATCAGGAAAATCCCTAATCCCACACTCCCAACGTTCATCCCTGGCATATTTCATTACTAATAACAACTGGCTTTGCTCTACCAACTCACAGTAATTTAAAATCTTGTCATGGAGTCTGAATTAAGAAACTAACTAGAATCCCTTTTCTAATCTTGGATGAAATTTTAGATAGAACTTAACTGGTCAATGATATTATACATTTCTTATTGTAATGTGAAACATTTGGCACCACTGTGACAAAATACTACTGTAAATAGCTTAGGAATAATATAAATTGGACTTCATCCCATCTTGATTAACTGCCTCCAAATTGCTAACAAAATGGCCAACATGAAATCTCATAAACCAAGTATCTTACAATTGGCAGCACATTTTCAAATTTTTCCACATTATTTATATCTTTATATAGCCTTATAATGCAAATAAAGTTAAGTTTCTTCTATTTTACTGGAAAGATGAGAAAGAAATGACAGAAAGACTGACGACTGACTGACTGACTTATCCAGGATAACACATTATGTTAGAAGCAGAAATAAATCTGGAATTCAAATTTCCATTCCCTCAATCAGAAAACATCATGAGCCTATTATGTGAAGGGCACCATAGGGAAGAAAAGGATCAATGAGACATGAACTTTACCATTAAGGAAATTGTAGTCCTATTACAACAAGAGAAAATTTGAGAGAGTTTATTAGGTACTACAGCAAAGGAACACACACATTATGTTATAATGGAAAAGCAAGGATAAGATGATGAACTGAAGCTGAAGGAGTTAAAAGAATTCTACACTGAGAAAGTGGACTTCACATCTGAGCCTTGAAGATGGGGGCGGAAAGCAAGAAACAGTGAGGGTCCTTATAGGCTGGCAGTGACAGACCTAAAAAACACATGAAATGTTTACATAAAGTATACAATTTTTTCAATATAAAAACACATATTTAACTCAAATCAAGTCCAAGCATGAGATTAAATGAAAAAATAGGAATGGGAGAGGTTGTTATTTCATCCTCAATAAGGACTTCCCTGCACTTAAGTCCTGCCCACTGTTTAACTGGGAACATGCCTCTTTTGCAATAACCATAGTACACCCACCCCCTGCCCACCCCCAACCACCGCCTCAGCTTCTCTTTGAGCTTAGTACAAGTATAGGTAAGGCCAATAGGACATAAGGAAAGAACTGATGCCCTTAACGTCCAGAACAAATCTACAAAGGGATTACATGTGTTCCTTCTTCCAACTGCAAGCTCTCTCAGATCAATGAGATAAGAAGAAAATCACAGAGATGGGAACACAACAAGCTGCAAGGATCTGGTTCCCGGGACATCTTGGTAGAGCAAAGCTAATCCCATCACTCCTGGGACTCCCCTTCAAACACCTATTTGATTAAGCCACTTATGTGGGAAATCCATCATACCTAATTAAACTTATACATAAGCTTGTATAATAGGTTACTGTATAAAGTAAATAGCAATCAAAAGTAATTCTCAAAAATCTAACAAAACAATCTGAAAATATGTAAATTATTTGCAAGGGCTAAAATAAAATGTGCAACATGCAGTTGTAAGAATTTTTAAGTGTATTTTTAAATTTTAATCTATGGAACAGCCATAAACATTAGAAAATTCAGGGTTCAATATTATTTTATATGTGAGGAATAATAAAACATATAATTAATTACAAAAGATATTTGATAGCCACAAATTGTAATGAATTTAACCTCATTTAACCCATTAAAAAATCATTACACATATTCCATGCTACATTGATACCTAAAGACCCATTCATTAAGTCAAATAAATTATTAATATCAGAAAAATAGGAATCAATGATTGAAAACTTGATTTTTGCTGTAGGTTCACATTGGTCTATGTTTTCATTTACCCAATGGACTTTTCAGACACCTCAATTTCATTGATTATATTTATATATTTAATTATTTTTATATATGTGCATTTAACTGCTATCAACCTGTGTTTATATAGAGAAGAGAAAATATAATAAGTAAGCATAAAATAGAATAACATTTAAGAATATTAATACATAAAAGCACAATAGGCTGCAAGTCCACTTGGAAAAACTGAAATCAAGAGAAAAATGGATGCTGGATGAACCGTTTTATTCAAACTATCTGCAGGCAAATCTATTGGCCCTTGTTTTACTCGTCTTATTCTCATGTACATTAGAAAGAACAACTAGACTAGGAATAGTCAATAAAATTATCTGTTCCATTTTCATTGGTTCACTGAGCCTGGCTCTCGCTGGATCTCTTCAATCAGCCCCCAGCAAGGAAAGTCTATTCTCCTGCTACTCCTTTGGGGAACCAAGGAGCCCATGAGACCAGAACCAAGAACTTTAGATCACGATTATAATCTACAGTACAATCTTTCTTTTACCCTTATGCCAAGAGTGCTACTGGAGGCAAATGGGTCATCAGGTAATAAAGATGATAATAAAATCAGGTAATAGAAGATGACTGGATCACAGTCATCTTTAACTCAACACTTCAGTAAAAACAACTGAAAGGCATGATCCTTCTACTAGTACCTTAGAACACACCTGTTTTCTTTATAAAGTCTAGTCTTCACTCACTAGTAGGCTTTTGTATATTCTACTCAAACTCCAAAACAATCACCCTTTTCTAAGTTGAAAGATGACTCAAATATTCACCAACTCTACTATTGTGGACAAGTGACTTACATTTTCAAAGTCTTAGTGTACTATCTGTAAAATAAGAATCTAAAACTATATGATTTGTGAAGTCCTCCCCAGAAACACAATGGTATAATTCCAAATTAAACTTCATCACATCTTAGCTTGCATCGTAAGTCGGAGCTGTCTGAAGGATCTGCTTCTAGAAGGGAGTTTGCGCTTCACAACTATTCTCACAAGAATAGTTTAAGGTTGACAAATGACAACAGTAAAACTAGTCCCGACCTTCTCTCTACCAAAGCACTTAACCCCTCCTGATACTGAGGGCTCTCACTACCCGTCCACTTTGTTTTCACAGAGCCACACTGTTTAAATAAAGACTAGAAGTTTTGGGAAACTAGGTAGTTGAAGTTGAGTAAAGGGAAGACTGGATTTTAAATTTTAGATAATTATCCTAATTTCCCCAAATGCCTTTGAGTTTATTTCATAAGTACCCATCCCTTTCTTCAAAGAAGACTGTAGGTTCACATTATTCTACCACTGTGCCTGATTATACAAAGTAATTTATGAAAGTATAAAAACTAAAGTTTGTAACTTTTTTTTGGTAACATGACAGATGAATGATTTGTAAAAATAAGCATTAAGTGATCATCTTAAAAATCAAGTTAAAATTCCCAATATTGAAATTGGAATTTTTAAGAGGGTGGGGGGCTGGAGATATGGCTCAGTGTTCTAACATTTGCCTAGCATGCATGAGGCCCTTGGTTTTGATCCACAGCACTGCAAAATAAATAAAAAAATAAATAAATAAATAAATAAATACATAAATAAATAAAATTAATATTTTTAATGTTAGAAACTGGTTTGGTAATGCCTAATAGAATCTCTGTTCCTAGATGTGCACTTCCCTTCTTGGAGTGAACATGTGGGGGATTCCTAAGTGAACTTTGCCAGCAACCCCAACACTTAGCAACTTAAGATTGGAGGCATTCTTTCAACTATCCCACTAACAAAAGCCTATTCCTAGATCTGCAGCAATGCCATTTTCTAGCAATGAGCAGGTCTTCTTCAAAGAACACAACATAAACAACAAGTTGAATAATTTGTTATATAAATCATTATACTTCATGAAGACATGTTAGGAAAGAATTAAGTCATGGATTCAGGAGAACCATGGCCTGGCAATTGTGCATGTCTATTGTAAAAGTAAAAATTAAAAGGAAAGAGAAACGATCTTGTGACTCCCAGCAGGAGTACAGGAAGGCTGATAGATAAGTGGACATGATACAAATTACAAATAACAGTAAATTGTCTCTGGTCATTTTCTGCTTAACAAAATTTCCTAAAGGAAGCACTGATGGTGCTTCTGAAACTATATTTACTTATGCCTCTCAGCCTTCTAGTGTCTTTTCCTACTTGCGTCTCTCAAAAGAAAAATGGGATTAATAACCCAGTGTTCCAGTACCTCCACCCAACCACGGTTTAAACAATACCATCTATTTTCATTCAGTTGTTTCCACAAATGGACAGACTGCTAATCTCTAAAATTGTCTTTTGGATTATCTACATTTTGTTAGTAATCATGCTTTGATTAATCAAGTTAGCCAGAAAGAAGAATTTTAATTTCTAAGTCTAAGATCAACAATAAAACAGTAATATTCCTATGAAGTCTTTGGTTCTCCCTTTATTCACAGTACAAGTCACATTCTCACAGTGTTACCTTGTTAAAAAAAAAAAAAGTAAAAATTTTGCATTTGAACGATGTCTTGCTGCTGCCCATAACCTTGATTCTTTACTCAAAATCACCTCCTCATATTAGACAAGCATAGTCATCAATGTCTGTCAAAGGCGTGGCATCCCACAAATCTCAGGGTTTATGAGAAGGCTTTTTTTTTTTATCCATCCATCCTAATTACAAATAGACTATAAACTGAAAGCACTTCAACACATTTACCTACAAGTTAGATTTTAATCTTGGTGAGTAATATATACAAGATATCAACAATGAACCAGAAAAACCACTAAAGAAGATGGGAGGAGTATTTATTAATAGAATCTTACAGGTTTTAACTTTGTAAAGTTGAAATCCTGTTTTATCACTAGCCACTGGAAGAATTATCTCAAGGTACTTAACCTCACCTTCCCCCATTTCTTCTCTGTAACATGGGATATAGCAGAATATCTACTCACCGCAGTGCTTATTTTACAAAGATAATTCACACAAAGTCCTCAGCCTAATATAAAGGATCAATAAACATCAGTATTCTTTTTATCATCAAGTCCCTACTCATTAATTTGCCTGACATGCTACATAAAACACAATGTCTTGGCACTCTGCTAAGAAAATTAATGGATAAAGGTATCAGTTTCTTATTTTAATGATTTTAGATTTGTGCTAGAAAGACAATCTTTACTGTCATGTTGGAATACCAGATATTTGTAAAAAAAAAAATCAAGAGTTTAGACATTCCCAAGTATAAAAGTTAAACATTATGCACTAGGTTTAAGACATGCTTCACAGAGATTAGAAGATTGAATTAAATAACACAAAGACTGATCTGGAACCACAGTGTTAAACCCCAAAGCAGAGACCACATTTTGTTTTTCTATTAACCCCATCATGGGCTTAGAAATGCTAACAGAATAAATATTTGCCTCTTAACTTCCACAAAGCCCCTAGGATCTTGTAAGTGAACACTGAGTAGGCCCTTAACTGGCCAACTTTGTGCAACGATAGTCTCTCTCTACAACTTATATTCCTTGATGCCCTTTAATTTCTCTTATGTCCCTCTAATGTAACTCCTATGCATCCTGGGCATACACACTTGCATACTGAGAAAAACCCAAAAGATGATAACCAACAGACTGAAGAGACCAAATACAAAAAAATCTTTACACTACACCTAGCACAGGTCTTGACTTAAACAAAAAAAAAAAAAAAAGGTTAACAAAATAATCACCTGAATTTCAGGCAGAGTTCCAGCCAACAATTAGCAATTTAATTTTGCTTGGGTATGTGAGGAGGCATTAGATAAATAGTCTTTTTCCCCCCTAAGAGAAGTACAACTTGTTCTTAGGAATTATGCACTATAGCTTTTAGAAAACCTGGCTCAACAAAATACCATAATTTTTATTCCTTCTGAAAACAAATCAACTATAAAAAGAAGTCCCCATGTCAGCATATCAACTATTTTGCATTTGAATTATGTTGTCAAGTTCAAAACAATGAAGCAAAACTAAAATCATTTAGGCGTGTGGCAATTAAGAGCACAAGGAATGTAAGAAAGGATGAAGAGAAAAGCACCACTTAGGAAAGAATGAAACAAAATCACGACGCTTACAAGCCTGCTCCTCCCCAAAGATTTTCACCTGCACAGGATACTTAGAAAGACTCATGCACAGTGTAATTTTATATCCATTTCTGGTTCTATTTCTGCACTGAAATATTTATAGAGTGCTCAGTGTTTCTGGAGTAAATTATACCTAGATCTTGGTAAAGCTAAAATCACTTAAATTACCTTTTTTGCTCAATTATTTGGAAGAATGGAGAAAGAAAGCTTGACAGAATAAAAAGATATATTAAGCAATGGCCATTTCATAGCTATAATTGCATAGCTAAGTGGATATTGATGCCTTGAGGGCTATATGCAGTCACCACAGCTATTTTTACCAAAGGCTTCAAATAAAATCCAAATCAATTTATGTTATGTGAGCATACACATTATACTTGAACATGAAAGTTCTTAAGCCAAGTATTCCATCGGTTTGTATGTTAGGAATAACATAGAAAAACACATATTAGCAGTACACAAAATGAACGTATGGTACTATGTTAAGCACACAAGTATAAATACCTTCCAAAATAACCACTCAATTCTAGAAATATTCTTATGATATGCCATGAAATTCAGAAAATGTTCCAAATTTGGAAATCACTGTTATGGACTGAATGCCATTCACCTTCCCCAAGATTCACATGTTGAACCCTGAGCCCTCAATGTGATTATATTTAGTCCTCTAAGGAAATAACTAACCTTAAATGAGAAAGGGGTCCTGATCTGATAGGATTAGTGTTCTTATAAGAAGTGACAGACAGCTCTCTCTTTCTCTGCAAACTGTACTGAGGAAAGGCCCTATCAGGACATAAGCAAGAAGGTCAGCTACAAGTAAGGAAGAGACCTCTAATCAAAAATTGACCCTGCCAGACTGATCTGGGACTTCTGGTCTCCAGAATTGTGAGCAAATAGATTTCTATTACTTCAGCCACCCAGTCTATGACATTTTGATATGGTGGCATATACAAACTAAGACAATCACTATTAATATGACTTTGATGTGGAGAATCCTGTTTTAAAGTTACTATATCACTGTGAAGCACTGCATGTGAAAAGTACATTAGACCCACTCACTCAGCAATTCAATCTTTCTTATATCAAAAATGTGATAACTATCAAAAGTATATGGGAGTGTATACACACACACACACACACACACACACACACAACTCAATTCATAAATGCCTTGTGGGCTCTACTTCTATTTTTCAAACCATTAAAGAAATAATGGGGGAAATTTCACAATGAAAGACAAGTCATCAACTGAGGCCACAATGTCAGATATTTGATTTTGAAGGCTCTACAGCTGCCCAAGTCCAAGTTAATTAGGGTTGTACTAAAGATCTGGAACCTGATCTTGTAGGATAATATTTCACATAATTACTTTTAACTTAGGAACTGCTTCCACAGTAAAATATAACGGTACTCCCCTCAAGAATTATTTCAATTATTTTTGTCACTATATAAAAAAGTAATTTTAAGTTTAACAAAAACTTAATTTATGAGATTACAAAATTATTTTTAAACAATTAGTAATATTCATATATGACTATGTATTTAATCAACACTATACCATTTAAGTTGAAAATTATATACAGAAAACATACAATGCCAGCAAATATTTTTAAAGATTTTTTTTGGGAAAAGTCAAATGTATATTAAAATGACCAGATTAGAAATTCAAAATTTCACCTACATGTAAAGTATAACAACATGCATTCATCATTCATATCATATATTGTCAGAAATATCGTAATTTATACAGAGACCAAAAAATAGGAAAAATACCATGCCTAATTTCATCTGATTAACCACAAACATACAATGTATAGTAGTTTTTGATTCATAATTCACCAAGTGTGATACTGGTTCTAGAATATTATAGATCATTAGTAAGAAATGCTACAATAAATGTTGTTGTTTGTTTGAGGGTGAGAAAATAGATTTGAAAAGGGAAACCTAGGAGTATGGTCAACAGATAAGAAGACAGTGCAATAATACAGGTAAGAAATAATAAGTGCTTGAAGAATGGCAAAAAGCAGGATACAGAGAAATAAATGTGTACCCGAGTAGTAGAACTGACACTATCCATGAACCAACTGGCCGTAAGGGCTGGGAGAAGACTGTTAAGAATGACTCTAATGGAGATTTCTAATCTCACAGTGATGACAAGTAAAATTTTGCTATCAACCTCTAGAGGCTTGCTTAGACACATGGACACACACATAAATATATGCAAATTACCCTATGTTTCTGCTTAATAACGCCATTGTCTCATGCATCCCTCTCTCAGTAGCTGACTGTGCACACCATTTACACAATGAGATAATTAGATGTTAACAAATGGTAGGGATGACACTGTGTGCTAACACTATAATTCTAAAATGCCCCAACACAAACTAGAACACCATTTCAGTATGAAAGGAGGACTGCCAACATGGAGACTGGAGATAAGAATTGATTTTGCAATAGAAATTATTTGTGTCTCTCTCTTATCTCTAGACAAAACATTTCAGCAGCAAAAAAAGGAATCATCTCCTATAGCACTAATTAGCAACATAAATCTCACCAGGAGCAATGCCAAAAGATTGCAACTTAGTGAAGCTGTAAGAAAATCAACAAAACCCTTTTTCTTTATAGAATAATTTATTAAAGACTGAGAGTGTTTTTAGCAAAAAAGCATATCTGATTTCAATTTGTAATATGAGAGAGATCTTGCAAAAATAAAAAAAAAATAATCAGTGACACTCTTAGTGTCAAGTATGTAAATAATTTTAAAGTAATAGTGAGCTAGTTGGAAAACACATCTAGGTTGTTAACTGATGCTTTGGAAAGTTAGTCTGCTCTCCAACATATAAAAGTGAGAGAGGAATTCTTTATTAGGGTGTGTATAAGAAAAAAGGGGAGTTTTGACACAGCTTTTAGTTGACCCAGACTGGGTCAACTTTAGTGGGTGATTAGGGTTCTGCCAAGATGATAAATTCTTGATTTATTTGAAATAATGTGATTTTATCTAGTCTTCATAAACAAAGATTGAGATCTAATATAAATCAGGCTTGGCTAAGGAAAAACATTTCAATGAAAAGTAAATGTATGAATAAACACATAAAACAATATTTAACAAAAAGTTAACATTCAGAATATTTATGCAATTATGTAATGATGAGTAATGTAAGAACAATGACAACTAAAGAAAAAGTGAATTAATAAAAAAACAAATAAATAATGTAATGGATTAATTAATGAATGAATAACTAACAAGTACAAAGATGTAATGTGACTGGAATTGTCAAAGTCAGCTCATAACCATGAAAAAGTGTAAAGGTACATAGAAATAGTGTTTTACTACTTACTGAGACATACCCTATGAACTATAAATTCCACTCCTAGGTGGGAAGAGTTGAACACAGAACCCATTCACCTGGCTCTCTCACTTGGGATCTGTGCAAAAAATTACCATTTTCTTTCCCCTCAAATTTTATTGCTGCTTCCAAGAACACTAACCTCTATATTGGGTATCATTGTAGACTTGTAGCATCTGAACCCCTCTACTGTTCAAGTTTTTCTTCTCTTTTTTCATTGCTCTTTTTCTCCCTACCCCCATATCATCCACCAATACTTATTTTGTATAGCAAAATCTACATACTCAGCAATCACCAGTCTTATATCTTACTATATCCATTTCCTACCTTGTGTATGACCACTTTGAGATCCCCTCCATCAAAACGTCAATAGTCCAAAGTGATCAGAATTGGGGGTAAAATTTGCAGAATATTAAAGGTCAGTTACATAACAAGAAAGCTATAAAATGTGGGCTTCATTTAAAAATAAAAAGAAAAAGAAAACCTTTAGACTTCACTAGTTAAAATAAAGGATCCAAGATTTATGAGTCTCAATAATTTGAATTATACTTGTGAGTCACTTTTTTGTGGGGAAGGGATATAAGGACATTGCTAATGAGTTTAAAGCTCAAACTATTTTTTATGAGACAAAGAACAGAAAAGTTAAAAAATATTAAAGTAATTGAGATATCATTTTAATAAATAAAAATATATACATATTTATTCACAAATTGCTTTAACCTTATAAACAGTTATAAGTGTCAATGCACTTCTCTCTGCACTAGCTCCTATTATTGGAAGAAAACTTTGCCTTAAAATAACCCCATACACAGGTATTTAATGCAATTTACAGGCCATTAAATAATAATAATAATAATAATAATGATAATAATAATAATAATAATAATAAGTGAGGTGTGGAGGATTTCAGGGTTGTAAAGCATACCTGTAATATAAGTTAATTGAAAAGCCATCACAGGAGAATTTTATACACTGACATATATATTTAAGACATATATGTAAATATTATTTATAAAAAGTGTTTATGGGTTCTGTAGTCTTTTTTTTCCCCACAGTCTTTTTTTTTCTTGAATATTTTTTGTTGTAGATGGACACAATATCATTAGTAGTTTGTTGGTTGGTTGGCTTTTTAATGTGATGCTGGGTGTTCAACCCAGTACCTCACGCATGTTAGGGAAGCACTCTACCATTGAACCATAACCCTAGTCCCCAAAGTTCTTTACTTAATTCATTTTTTTGGAGGGAGTGTGTGCGTGTAGTGCAGGGGATTGAATCCATGGCCTTATACAAGCAAAACAAGCACTCTACTGACTAAGCTATATCCTCAGCCCTGATCTGGAGTCTTTAAAAAAAAATTAAAAAGCGAGAGAGAATTTCTGCAGACATAGCACCTTTGCTTGTACGTGGTGGTGAGGATCGAACCTGGGCCACACTCATGCCAGGCGAGCGCGATACCCCTCGAGCCACACCCTGAGCCCCAGATGTGTAGTCTTTATACAGTGACAATGGAGCAGCCTGTCATTCAGACTTTGATTGTGTGTCCACTTGGCTCAGGTTGGGGGCAGTGCCTGAAGCCTTGACCAATCAGTCACTTAGGTGAGAACTGTCCAATCCTCAAGCAGCCGGTGATGAGGGGGGGGCTTTCACAATCTTCCGTTCCCTTTTCGTATGGAGCCCGCCATTTTTTCAATCTTTTGGTAGGCTTCTGTCCTGGATCCGGAGCCCAGGTGTCTGTGCTATGCAGAATCTGAAAACAAACCACAGGGAGAATCCTGAGAACCCTGAGAGCCAGGAAATGGTAAGTGTGCCTTGTTATATTGAGACTGGGTAGGAAGGTGGCTTAAAGCTGACAGGAGTGGCAATGGTGGAAACTGGCAGTCATGGCTAGGGACTCCTCGTGGTCCTCTCCAGAGTCTTGTGGCCAGAGGGTCTCTCTGTGGTAGCTTAGCCTTCACCTCCCTCTGACTAGTCTAGTGAGGCTTAGATCAGCAGTTGAAAACCTGGGCATTTTATTCCATAATTGTATGGTGTTTTCAGCTTCTTTCTAGAGCCCTTTGTGGGCTTCCATGTGCCATGAGTCCAGCATGTCTCCAGATTGCATAGTGAAGACTGAGATAATTACCAGGAAAGAACTCCAAATCCATTTATTGTATTCATGCATGAGAGAGGCTGTTGATTTTAGGGCTTGTTACTCATGAGGGTTTTGTTTGTTTGTTTATTTATTTATTTATTTTGTATGTGTCAGTGTTTGTCTGTGTGTGTGTGTGTGTGTGTGTGTGTGTGTGTGTGTGTTGTTTTCTTCTTGGTACCAGAAATTCAACCCAGAGGTGTCCATCCACTGATTGACATTCCCACCCCCTTTTTTAGAAATATTTTTATTTAGAGACAGGGTCCCTTTGAATTTCTTAGGGACTCAGAAATTTGATGATGCTGGCTTTTAACTCATTCTCTTCATGAGTCCTGAGATTTTTAAATGTAGCAGAAGCAGTATCTCAAATCCAGAACAAAAATCTGAAATCCAGAACTTCAGCTCAGCTCTCCATAGGTCTCAGAATAAACCCCTAGTTTTCTAGCTCTCTGTTCACATATCCAAAACTAGGGTTCTCTGTTCACAGAGAATGAGTATAAAATAGAATAGATGATATAATGACCATGTAATTCGAATAATGGGCCTCACTCAAACACACCTGGTGGCTAACTGAAAGATATGTTAATGAGCACCATTAAGGCCTATTTGACATGTAAAAGACCTTGAAGCCCACTTGTGGGAACACCTTCTACAAAGTCCTTTGCCCCAGAGGTGATTCCTGATTGAATTTGAAGAAAAAAGGACGGGTCACAGAAAGTGAACCTATATGGTAGTCAGGATGCCTTTTCCAAAGCCTATTCTAAATGCAGTATGCTCCTTGTTCTGCCCAAAACCATCAGTAAAGTTGTAAGATGGTACACAAAAATGAATTTTTTTTCTGGTATCATTCCTCATACCACATGGTGGTCATTCTATTTCTTTTTGCTTAAATAGATTTTTTTCTTCAAAATTTATGAGACAAGCACCCAGATTCAATTGGCAAACTGAGAAATTTTGGTTCATCTCAAAACTGCACTTTCAGCATTATTAATCATTATTTTCCCATGTTTTATTTCAAATGTATGCATCATTTATAATGTTTTTCTTCAAGAACTTGAGGGCATTTTTAAAAGATTTTAATTTATCATCTGAGATTTTCACATGAGAAAAAAGCAGAATAAAATTAGGTGACATTAAAAAGAATGAATCTCTCCTAAATGAGATTTATGTGTCCCATTTAAGGATTTTTAAAAAGTTTAATGGGTCATCAATTGAGGATTTATTCATTTATTAATTAATTTGTTTATTTACTTATTTATGGTCAGATCATTTCATTAAAATAACCCACAGAAGGGGATGGGGTTGTGGCTCAGTGACAGAGCACTCACCTAGCATGTGCAAGGTCCTGGGTTCGATCCTCAGCACCACATAAAAATAAGTAAATAATAAATAAATAAATAAATAACGCACAGAAACGTTCCAAACATTTCAGGAAACTCTTTTATTCTGGTGTGGCAGGAAAAAATAAAAGTGGGACTAACTTGAATTTAAATTACATGCAAGTTAAATCTCTCTCTCTCTCTCTCTCTCTCTCTCTCTCTCTCTCTCTCTCTCTGTACTGGGGATTGACCCCAGGGCCTCATGCTTAGAAGGCAAGCACTCTACAAGCTGAGCTATTTACTCAGCCCCATTTATTTTTTTTTGGGGGGGGAGAGACCAGGGATTGAAGTCAGGGGCACTCTACCACTGAGCCACATCCCTACCCCTATTTTGTATTTTACTTAGAGACAGGGTTTCACTGAGTTGCTTAGTGCCTCGCCATTGATGAGACTGGTTTTGAATTCATGATCCTTATGTCTCAGTCTTGTAAACAGCTGATATTACAGGCATGCACCACCATGCCTGGCCAACTTCAATCTTAAGGGCTAAAGTACATAGCAAATTAGATCAAAGTCCATGTCAATATCTTGGTACTATATATAAAAGTTGTTGATAGACCTTATATTTCATTTACTTATATGTGGAGCTGAGAATTGATTCCAGTGCCTCACATGTGCCAGAAAATTGAGCTCCACTGAGCTCCAGCCTTAGGCCCCTGGTACTTTTTTTATGGGGGATATTGGAGATTGAACTCACGAACACTTGACTACTAAGACAAATCCCCAGGATTTTTTTTTTTTTTACTTTATTTAGAGACAGGATCTCACTGAGTTTCTTAGCACCTCACTTCTGCTAAGGCTGTCTTTGAACTTTTGATACTTCTTCCTCAGCCTCTTCAGCAACTGGGATTACAGGCTTGCACCAACACACCCAGCCCCTGGTACATTTTAATACTGTTTTATGTAGATTTTAACCAGTAGCTTTAACTTTTTTTCTAATATATATTTGATTTGAATCCATAACCCAGAAATCAGTGAAACAGAATCTATTTTTTTTTTTATCTCCAACACTGCTTTTGGTTATGACAGTGTCTGAGTTCAGATTCCCCATTAAAGAGTTTACTGTGTGTTGTGTTCTCATTCTGACCCCCCATATGACCTATTTCTGAGTTTTAGAATATCTGAAACAAGGTTCCCAGAGATTCCAAATTTTTTGGAGTATTTAGAAAACACCACTATCTAAGTCTTGCCTTCTAGGGACCAGTTTGAATTTTAAGTGTATAGCATCTGAAGGGATGGAGTAATTAGATGCTTTGCAGTTGGAAGACATTTTCTGATATACTTTCTATCTAAAAGGTACTTCATTTGTTTCCTTTAATTAGATACTGTGAATAAAGGTACAATAAAAATAGATGTGTGGCAATATATTTAGCAAAACGATTCCAATTTTTTTACATATATACCCAGAGTTATTATTACTGGATTGTATGGCATTTTTTAACCAAGAATTATTATTTATATCTTTTTATTTATTTAAATAATGGAAATTAACCCCAGGGCACTTTACCAGTGTGCTACATACCCAGTCTCCAACACTTTTATTTATTTATTTATTTTTGAGAGAAAGTTTTACTGAGTTTCTTAGGACCTTGCCAAGTTCTTGAGGCTGGTCTTTAATTTGAGAATAAACCCATAGTTTTCTACCTCTCATCCTCCTAAGCCACTGGGAGTACAGGCATGTACAACCTTGCACTGCTACCCCAAATTATTACTAGTGGATTATGTGGCATTTTTATTTTGGGCTTTTAAAGAACCTTAACCCTTTTATAAAATATATTTATTAAATTTACTTAAAATATATTTATTAAATTTATTTAAAAATGTCACCAACATTTTTACATATTTGTGTACCCTGGAATCCCTATTAATTATGAGATATTTGCTTGGTTTTGTATGGTTTGGTGCTGAGTATTGAACCCAGGGGTGCATACCACTGAGATACATCCACATTCTTTTTTATGTTATATTTTGAGATAGGCTCTCATTAAGTTGTTTGTAGCTTTGTTATGTTAATGAGGCTGTCTTTGAATTAACAATTCTCCTGTGTCATTTTCCATAGCTTCTCGAATTTCAGGCATCTGCCACCATACATGACAATTTTATATTTTTATAATAGCTATTCCAACAGCACTGCATAGGCTGCAGAAAATCTATTTGATTACTGCATTAAATCCCTGAGGCAGTTTATGTGAAGTAGCCAGTGTAGGAGTGTTGAGTAAAGATTATCAAGGATTGTGGAATGTGATAGACATTATTATCTAAAGTACATGTATGGGGCTGGGGATGTGGCTCAAGTGGTAGTGTGATCACCTGGCATGCATGCGGCTGGGGTTTGATCCTCAGCACCACATACAAACAAAGATGTTGTGTCTGCCGAACACTAAAAAATAAAAATATTAAAATATTCTCTCTCTCTCTCTCTCTCTCTCTCTCTCTCTCTCTCTCTCTTTTTAAAAAAATAAAGTACATTTATGAAGACAGGAATTGATGTGAACATACTTTATATACAAACAGAGGTATGAAAAATTGTTCTATATGTGTAATAAGAATTGTGATGCATTCCGCTGTCATTTATTTTAAAAATTTAAAAAAAAATCTTTATATGTATTGCTGAGAATCAAATTCAGTGCTTTGCACATGCTAGCAAAGTAGTCTACCACTGAGACATAACTCTAGCTCATGTACCCAGCTTTTTATACTCTCTTTGTAGTAATCAGAAACAACTTTAAAAATTAAAATTGCATTTATATCATTTTTCCTAGTATAGTAATGTATTACTAACTAAACTTATTCTTAGTATTTTTTAAAAATAATCTAATGGATGACTGTTATTTTTTCCAGAGATTATTTTATCACTTCTTTAGGGCTTGGTGAAGAGTCTTTTTTTTTTTTCAGAATTTAGATGTCTTCTATTATCAAATGGGTCCATGCTAAGTGTGTTGAAAATAGTGATTCTAAAAGTTTGCACAATCCACACCTTTCCAAGACTATAGGAGAAAGGGAAAGACAATATTCACAACCAAGAAACCATTTCCCATGGAAGCATAGTATCAATGTCCAACCTTTCAGTGGTAAGGTTGTTTAAGAACCACAACCATAGGTTTCTGGGATCCTCTAAAGAACACTGAATGGCTAAAAATGACTTACTCTTCTTCAAAATAAAATTTTTGCTACCTACTTAAAAAATAAAGCACTATGAATGAGAAAGGTGAATGAGACTTAAGTTCTGTGGAGGTACTGAGGTTGACATTTCATTATAGTTTATAAATAGTCAAATAAGAAGGGCCTTAGAGTTGTCTCATCTTTTCCAACACATGATATGGAATACTTAGATGAACTGACATGAAATAATGAAAATGCATTTCAGGGAAGTGATATCACAGAAATTTTCAGGGTAGAATCTTGGAAATGTGGGAAAAATATATTCATATTCATTTCTATAGAAAAAAATAAGTGATAAGTACATGAGTAGGGTAAATTCACTGTGCCTCATGTATTGTAGGTTGAAAGTAATGAGAAAGTAGAACTGAGGAGATCCAGAACTCTATAATTGTAGGAGAAATTAATAGCAATTTAGAAAAAGAAAATATAGTTAAATCCCTTTAGATTTGCCTCTGTCCTCTGTTCCTCTTATGAATTTGATTCTGTCAAACGAGATTATGTGGGTATGGTTCTCTTTGAATTTGTTTTCTTTTGTTTTTAGGATTTTGTCAGCTATGTCATGTAAAGCCCTGTGTAAACTCACTTTGGGGGCTCTTTTACCTCCTGTTCTGGACTGCAGAGCAGAGACCCACCTCACTCATTGTGTGCAATGAATTGACTTTTGTCAATCTTTGCCAACAATGGTTGGAAGAACAAGCATATTGGAGGGTCTTTCATATCCTATAATATGGTTGTCAGACCCTGTGGGTTAAAGGGTAATTACTTGCTATGTTAAAAACATCTTCCCTATGAGAAGGGCTTACCAATATATATATATATATATATATATATATATATATATATATATATATATATATATATATATATTGTTTTGGAAGCCCCATAAACACAAAAGGGAAGCATTTATGCTCAAAAACAAAGGAAAGCCAGAAGCCATTAGATGTGAAAAAATACAAAAAATAAAATCTTCTCTTAGAGCTTTCAGAAGTAAAAAGTTTATTTCTGTTTTGTGCAAGAAAACTAAAATTTCTCTTTGGCCTGACAATATTTTGATGTTTTAAACTTACTTGTAATTTCTACCTGTGTTTTGAATTCACCTATGCCTGGCTATCCCTTACCAGATAACAACCCTCTCTAAAACCTTACTTGTGCCTCATAAATTCTGGCTTCCACTGACCAAACAACAATTCTCTCTAAATCTCAGTGGCAGCTCATAAATTCTAATGTCTGGAGCTGAATTTATTCTCTCCCCTGAAATGTTAGTGATGTAGATCCTTAACCTGCTATCTGCCTTTGTATTATGATTGTCAAAATCTTGTTAGCTGTAAGCACCCTATACACCCACCTCCTTTGTAACTTTTTGTGCTTTAAAAACTTTTTCCTGAAGATCAGCGGGATGATCTCTAGCATGGAATCTTGAAAGAGACAGTCCTGGCCAGTTTTTGTGTACACAATACAATCTTGATTTAATTTGATTTAAAATTGGAGTTGGTGGTCTTTTCTTTGTGATTTGGTTTAACATTAACCTTTTTTTAACTTCACTGTAAATAAAACCAAAGAACACAACAAAACTCCTGTAAATGAGCCAGGTGCATAAAAATAGTCATTCTTTACTGAAAGCACAGTATTCATTATAGAAATGATATAAGCTTAAAAATTAAAAGATAGCTCAAATATCAAGGTAGTTTAGGAGTTAGAATTCTTTTCTTTCAGAATATAGGTAGTAAAATAGGACAAAAGAGAAAATGTGAAGCCTAAATATATTAAGTAATATGCAAAAAAAATCACCAAAATATTTATTATAAAAAATTGTTTCCACAGAAATGGTTCAAAAGAAGCAGTCTTTTTGTCAGGAATAAACATTTGGACAGGAATGGAAGTTTTGGTTCTCTCTTTAAGTAGTTTTACTCATGGTGAATAATCTTTACACTATTTCTGCATTTTACTGGTTGGAATTAATTGTAATTCATATGTCTGCAAAAAAGGTACTAAATGCAGAAAAATATTATCTCTGTATATTAGCAGCAACTGAGTTATAAAATTTGCTATGATAACTTGTCTCTTCATGTACTTAAAGACTATGAATTTGCTGCTTAGCACTTAGGTATAATTCTCTATGTTGTTCTCTAGTTATTTATGTCTCTATGTTTTATACCAAGCTCTTAGTATGTGCCTTAATTACTGTGTGTAGCAATGTAGGATTTATGTCTTATTTGTGACACTTTGTTCCCAGAACTGTGTCTAAAGGGAAATATTAACAAAATGATTCTCTCTAATATTATATTATATTTTATATTTATTTATATATTTATGTATACATATATTTATAATTTAGAAACATACTTTGGTCTGAAACTACAATGATACTAGTGTATTTTAGCTTGAATTGGTTGTGAGAAACAAACTAAAAAGACTTTTCTTTTTGTTGGTTGGTGATTTCTGCAACCTCAGGAACCTAATGAATAATGGCAGAAATAAATAAGTAACTCTCTAGTGTGAGGCAGAACCACCAAACTAGATGATGTTTTGCTTCTACTTTCTATATTGATCATTAGAAACATACCTTTAAATTTACATGGAACACTTTTGGAATTCTGTTCTGTTAGTTCTTCTTAAAAAATCAATGAAAGTGAAAAATAATGCAGGAAAGATAAATAATTAATTTCAAACAATTCATTTCTTAAAATAAATATTTTTTTCAAATCACCAAAAATTCTGAAAAGTTAGAAAAGTTGAAAGCTTTAGAAATAGCCTAAGGTCTTTAGTCTGCATTTATTCTCTTATTCAGTTGTTAGATCTTCTTTTAGATCATTGGACATTTTAATAATTAGTTTTTCATTATCTTTATCTGTGATTTTATGTACTTCCATAACTGTGGGATCCTTTGTTGGAGCATTGTGAAGGGGGGGGGGGGCGCGTGCCTGTTTCCTCATGTTTTCTGAGATCACGGACTTTCACTTCAAATGAGATGGATTTTCTTTCCTCTTTTTTTACATGTGTCCCTTTGTTGGTATCTTTCTCTGTTTCTGATACGAGTAGATGTCCAGGAGTAGAACCTGTGCAGAGGATTTTTTAGTTTGATTCATCTTGTTTATCTGTTTTTGCTTTTGTTTTCTAAAATAGGGGTCTTGTCTAAAAAATCTTTTCCCATTACAATAGCCTTAAAATGTTTAAAAATAAAATTTTATTTTTTTCAATTAATCCCTGGTTCTCCTGCATGGTAAGCAAGCATTTTACCACTGTGCTACACCCCCAGCCCATTTAATCCACTTTGAGTTGATTGTTTCTGAGTAAAGAGCCACAGGGTTCTAGTTTCATTCTTTTTCCTGTGGATTCCCTACCCTGTTTTCCCAACACCATGTATAGAAAAAAATGTCTTTTTTTTAAGAGAGAGGGAGAATTTTGTTTAAGATGGACACAACACAATGCCTTATTTTTTTATGTGGTGTTGAGAATCGAACCCGGGTCCCTCCTGTGCTAGGCGAGCGCTTTACCACTGAGCCACAATCCCAGCCCCAAAACTGTCCTTTTTCTACTGTACATTCTTACACCTTTTTCAAAAATAGGCTGCTGTAGGTGTGTGGGTCGAATTCTATGCTCTCTGTTCTGTTCCATGGGTCCATGCTTCTGTTTATAAGTCAGCACCATGCTGTTCTGATTACTCCAGCTTTGTCCTGTATTTTGAAGTCAAGTCATGGAACTCCTCTTGCTTGGTTCTTTTCATTCAGGATAACTGTGACTCTTCAGGAGCTTTGTGGTTCCATAGAAATTTTAGGATTGTCTTTTCTAGTTCTGTGAAGAATGCTCTTGGTGTTTTGGTAGGGATTACATTGAATCTGCCGATCTTGTTGGGTAGAATAGACATTTGAACAATATTGGTTATCTTTTTATTTGTGTGTGTGTGTGTGTGTGTGTGTGTTATTTTCAATTTCTTTCCTCATTGCTTTATAGTTTTCATTTTAGAGATCTTTTACCTCTTTATTTTAATTTGTTCCAAGGTTTTATATTTTTTGCAGTTATTGTAAGTAGTATTGTTTGCTTGATTTCTATTTCAGATGATTTGCTATTTGTATATAACAACTCTAATAATTTTATTTTTTGTATCTTGCAATTTTGCTAAATTCATCTATTACCACTACTAGTTTTGGATGAAGTCCTTGGAGTTTTCTAAATGTAACATCAGCTCATCTGCAAACAGTGAGAATTTTATTCCTTTTTTCCCAGTTTGGATGCCCTTCATTTTTTCTCTTGCCTGATTGCTCTAGCAAGCACTTCCAGAATTCCATTGATTAAAAGTGGTAAAATGGGCATCATTCTTCTGTTTCAGATCTGAGAGAAAAAACTTTCAGTGTTTATCCATTTGATATGATGCTTGCTGATGGCTTATTTGACACACCTTTTATCATGTTGAGATGTATTCCTTCTATACCTAGTTGTTCAGCATTTTCATCATGAAGAGATGTTGATTTTATCAAGTGCATTTTCTACATCTATTATATCGGTTTTGCCCTTCATTCTGTTAATGTGGGATATTACATTTATTGATTAGATAGTGTTGAACCATTATTGCATCCCTGAGATGCATTCCACTTGGTCATGTTAAATAATCTTTCTAGTGGGCAATTGAATTTAATTTGCTAGTATTTTGTTCAAGATTTTTGTATCTTTATTCATCAAAAATATTAGCTGTGGGGGCTGGGGCTGGGGCTCATCAGTAGCACACTTGCCTGGCATGTGTAAGGCACTGGGTTCGATTCTCAGCACCACATATAAATAAATAAATAAATAAATAAATAAAAAGTTTTATCAACAATTAAAAAATATTCTAAAAAAATAGCTGTGGATTAGTTTTTGTGTGTGTTGTCAGGTTTTGGTATCATGGAATTGCTGGCTTCATCAAATGTATTTGGAAGAATTTCTTTCTCTTCTATTTTTGGGAATTACTTAAGGAGAACTAGGAACTGTTCTTCAAATATTTGGTAGAACTTTTAGCAGTAAAGCTCTCTTGTATTGGAATTTTCTTTTCTGGAAGGCTATTACTACTGATTCAATCTTGTTACTTATTATAGGTCTGCTCAGCTTTTTTATTTATTTATGATTCAACCTGGGTAAGATATATATGTGTAAGTGTTCAGGAATTTTTCCATTTATTCTAGGTTACCAAATTTTTGCAAATAATAACAAACATGGGTATCTTTGTTCCTAATAATCTCAAATGATCCTTTGTACTTTTGTGGTGTCAGTTGCAATCTTTCCCTTTTCTTGTCTGAATTTGAGTCTTCTCTCTACTTTGCCTAGTTGTCTAGCTACTGACTTTTCACCTGTGTTTAGTTCTTTGAAGAACCAGCTCCTTATTTCATTACTCTCTCGTGCTCCTTTTTAGTCTCTGATTCATTATTTGTGCTCTGCTCTGAACTTATTATTTATTTCTTCCTTTCCACTAATTTTGGTTCAGGTTTGGATACCAGATGTTTTTAATACACTTGATAAACAATAATCTCCCAGGCTTTCTTAAAAATCACAGTGGACTGGTCATTTTTCTGGCTTTTCTAGTATATCTAACCTGGCATATACAATTTTATGAACCACAAAGCACATACTTCTGATTCCTTCCTTTACTACCTTTCTTCAAACTATGAATTTTTCATTTTATTCAGATTACAATATCACTTTCCAACCTAAAAAGGGCAATCTCCTGGGACAGTAGTGCCATCTCCTAACAGTCAAGCTAAAAGCTATGAACCATAATTATGAACTCTTTCTCATGCAGCTGTGATCCCATCCTCACTGCACCCACCATGACTCAGCATGCACAGTCCCTTCTCCTGCGTCTGATCGTCCTCTGCCAGGCAGGCCCTTCCCTCACAGCAGGCCTGGCACTGCCATTGCCAGGTGATGTTCTGCTGGGTGTAGGCATCTTTCAAAGGGCAGAGGGGAAGTGGGCCTCCTCTTCAAAGGAGGGGAACATGCCCAACTTAAACAGGTGAAGCAGAGAGCTTGGGAAGGGTCATTCTTGGTCTGCCAGCTCAGCCCTTCAGAGGGATGGGGAGGGGGTGCCTAAAGGGTCCTTTCTCACCAGCCCAACCCTTACTCGCCCTTTTCCCTCACAGGCACTCACTCCCTTCACTATGACTTCACCGTCAATTCTAAGGCAGCACCTGGACAGCAATGGTTTACAGTCCATGCCCAGGTGGACCAGAAGAATTTTTTCTCCTATGACTGTGGCATGGACAAGGTCAAATCCTTGAGTGCCCTGGGAGGGAAAGTGAGTGCCACAGTCACCTGGGAAGAGCCCAAAATGTCACTGAGAGATATTGTGAATACGCTAAAACAGAAACTGGCTGACATTAAAGCAGAAAATGACATGGCCAGAGGTATGTAAGGATAGTCCAGGGATATGAGAGAGCTGATATTGGTTGAAGGAAATTGATTGTGTGCATATATAAAAAAAAAGAGTTAGATGTTGGTCCCTCTAAAAGCCCAGACATAACTGTTTTGGAGGACAGAACACAGCCAGATTAGAAGGAAAACAGGGAAGGTGGTACTGGGTTGGACAAAGGATTTGTTAAGAAAGGAGGCTGATTTCTCTCTGATGGGGGCAGGTCTGAACACCCTGGAGGGCAGGATGTGTTGTCAGCATAAATCCAACAGCTCCTGGAAGTTTGGCTTCAATGGACAGATGTGGCTCCTTTTTGACTCAGACAACAGAAAGTGGAGAGAGATACATCCTGGGTCCAACTGGATGAAAAAAATGTGGGAAAATGACAAGGAGGTGACTGAGTTGTTACACAGGTCCTCGATAGGTGACTGTAGAACCTGGATTCAGAATTTGAAGGAATGGGAGGCAGAGTTGGAGCCAACAGGTAACTGGCAGGAGGGGGAAGAAGTGGGATTCACATGAGATGCTTCTACGTGTGTGTGTGTGTGTGTGTGTGTGTGTGTGTGTGTACAATCCATCAAGCATGAGTCAGACCTGGGTTAACATTCATAGGTATAGTCTTCCTATCTTTTTCCCTTCTCACCTCCTAATGCCTCTTTTTTAGTGCACATTCTTTTGGTCTGACATTTGCTCGTCTCTTTTTGGAAATTCCTCTAAATCACTTCACATGTCAGCTCCTGAGACCCTTCTCCACCACCATCCTCATGGGTCTCCTCATATTCTGCCACCAGGAAGGATGAGTTGTATGGTCACCCAGGCTTCTCCCATTAGCTGTATGAGCCCCTTAAAGACATGGCCCGTTTCCTGTCTCCCTCATTTCTCAGGACCTGTCACAGCAGCTGCCACATAGCAGAGATCTAGGAACTATCTGCCTTCCTGAATGACTTGGGGCAGCAGGATCTAAGCAGATATGTCCTCATATTTTGGTCTGAAGAAGGGCTAATACTCTTATGTTTTCATTTCAGGACCTTCAACCACCACCCCAAACACAGTAATTGCGAAGTCCTCAGCCAGTACCTTTAATCACTGGAATTCAGTACCTTTAATCACTAGAATCCTCATCATAGGATGCATCATAATTTTTTTCTCACACGTATTGTAGGCAGATTGAAGAGAGGGATGGGGGAGATGGGGAAGCAATGAGGACAGGAAAGTGAATTCCCAAGATCCTAGTCTGTACCTTGACTGGTCCTTCCCATTCTGAGGTGAGACAGAAGAATCAGGCCTCCTGTCACTGGAAGCAATAGCTTGACCATGCTCAGCCCTGAGTTCTGAGAAATCCTCCCTGTCAGGGCCCATGGGAAAGAGGAGTGGCCATACCAAGGCAGCCTGTGGGCTCTAAAGGGTTTTAGCTTATGCAGGTCTGATTCAGACCAGATTTCTATTAGAGGGACACAGTGGGGCATGGTGTGGAGATAAAAGGAACACAGGAAGGAAATACCCAATCCTGGAAGATGGCAGCATGGTATCTCCATTTAATGTGTACAGAGAAAGGGACTTCATACCCACAGTCAAAGAAGAGGGTCCTGGGACCTCAGTCCTGGCTCAGTGGTAGAGTGCTTGCTTAGCATGTGTTAGGCACTGAGTTTAAACTTAAAATCAAGGTATTATGTTCATATGTAAAAGAGAGGGAGAGAGAGGGTCCTATGGCTAACACCAGGGTAAGGCGCAGGGAAGGCCTTTCCCAGCCCAACCTGGAAGGCTGGAGTTCAGGGCTGCATTCCGACAGGAGGCTCATTTCCAGAAGCTGAGTTGAAAACAGAGTGGAGTCTGTTCAGGATGAAGGCAGAGGATGCCAGCTCTCTGGGGACTCCTACAACTCCAGGATTGGGCTGTGGCCCTGGAACCCAGCCTCCTGCAGACTCCAGATCCTGAGCCAGCTCAGCAGCCTCTGCCTTGAGCAGGGCCTCTGCAGAGACTGGTGGGGCTGAGCAGCTGCTGGAGCCTGATGCTCCAGCTGACTTAACCAGAGTGGAGGGAGTAGGCAGGGCCAGTCACTTTTAGAGCTGTGCTGCTCCCAGGTAAGGAGAGGTTGAGGGAGAAGGGGGAAGAAAGATGTCATCTGCAACCCCACCCAAAGTCTGGGAACTAGGTTCCATATCCCCTCTCTTTGGCAGGACTCTCCGCATCCCCAGGTCCTATGGACCCTCCTATCGGGGGAGGAGCAGACTTCCAGTCAGGGAGCAGATCCAGTCATTAGGGCTTCAGTCCTGAGACCAAAGCCTATAGCAGGGCAGGAACTGATTCTGGCCTGTGGGAAAGAAGGGAGGAGGGGATAGAGGCTGTTGGATCCTTGGGTAATGGATGGAGGGAAATACATGACCCAAGCTGAGCACCCAGAAGAATTGAGATAGAATTTCTTCAGAGAGTTGAAGTAACACCTGTTTCTTTTCTAAAGGTTCTCCCAAGAAACTTCTGAAAATGTGATTCAGTTAAATAACTGGCCTTACTGGTCTTCTGCCAGTCTACTCCCTGCTCTTCCTCCATAGAGCAGATGAAGATTGAAGTACAAATCCAGAGGCCTCCAGCACATCATCACGTATTCTAACTTAGCCTACAGCTCTCCGTTCAGATCCAGCATGGGTGAGGTACCCATGGGAGAGATGGGCTGGCTGTGAAATAAAAACTGTGAAAGTAATCTATCAAGAAATAAATACAAAACGACAAGAATCATATTTTCAAAGCAGGGCATGACCTGTTGGTAAAGTGCTTGCCTTGCACAAGGCCCCGGGTTCAATCCCTAGCACCACAAAAAAAAAAAAAAATTATATACATCATATTGTTAACTTTTAAATAAGCCAGTGTGTCTTAATTGTCTTTTAGAAATATAGTTTACTTTGCAGTGTAGAGAGTAACATAAAATTTTATAACGTATTTATTTAAATATAAAATATTAAATGACACCATTAATTTCCAATTAATTTGTTATTATTATATAGTTTAAGAGCTATTGTTGTAGAAACTTTTGTTTGAAGAACATCAGCTTAGTAAAATGTTCTTTTAAATCTTGTACTTTAATGACGTGTGTATTTGGGAAATAAAGATACAATTAATATGTTATTAATAATTATCATAATTACACTGATTTTTTATATTAACCAAGTTTAGCTTTTAAAGAAAAATTTGAAATATGGAATGTAATGTGGTACTTTTAAAATAACAGTTATTGTTTAATCAAAATGTTATATACCTTAAATCCTTTAAAACTAGTGTTTTTTTTTAAATAATAAAACTCAACAGACATAAAAAATTATTTTATTGGAATGAGAGTAGATTAATATTTTCAGTATTTCTTATTTCTTTTATCCTTTAGTTAGAATTCCCAAGTAATAAAAGTCTGTGAAAAGATCTTATCTATATTGGTAAATAAGCCTCATGTCAGAACCTTAGCAGGATTTAAAGAGTAAAAATCTTTCAATAACTTCAGCTGATTGTGTTAATTTCATGTAACCAATTTAGCTATATGTAAACATTTTGAAAATTATTTTGTACATATTTTGTTTTAATTTACTGAGACATTTATAGCCTTTCACTTTACTAGGTTAAATTTTTCTTAAACCTTTCTATATAAATCACACCTGATAGAAGTTTAACTCCCAGCCCCTTGGTTCTCATGAGGACATAGAGAATAAAGGAATTTTAGATCTTATTTTATATTAACCAAATTACAAACACATCTAAAGTTTAAGTATATTTTAGTTAATAGGGTCTGATGTTTTTATATTTAGTAGATGATATTTTAGCACCCAATGGATGACATTCTAGCACTCTAACCTTGCAAATCAATAAGTACCTCTTTTAATAAAGACATATAATTACTCCCCTTTACCTTAAATGTATTTATTCTTAACTGTAAGATACAAGACATCAAACAAATTTAGATAACAGTATTAATTATCTTTTTCCTGTTAAAGAAAATTGTTAGAAACAAATAGATATAAATTTTAAATATCATAGGGATTAACAACTTTATTATTATTATTATTTTAATATCTGTATTTATCAAGGGGGTCAGTAGATAGTTTTCAATGTGGTAGGAGGCTTGTTTTGGTGCTTGTTTCTTGGTGTTGCAGGGATCTTGAAGGAAATAGGTTGTTTGGTCCTAAAGCTGTGAGCCAAGACAAGGGCCAGCATGATCTGGGCTTTCTTGAACTGGGGAATTTCACCCAGGAGTTCCCAGAAAAGTGGCTTCTGTGCCTTAATGGCTCAAACAAACCCCTAATTTATATATGGTTCTTTTGCTTATTCACATCCAGTCAGGATTTAGAAGACCCTCAGGTATTTCACTTTTAGGGACACAATGGGGTGGACTATTCTGATAGCTGCTTTCACTCTCCTGTCTATTGCAGCAGCCACACCCACCTTTTCTTTGCCACCCATTGATTCCTGCTACCCCAGGATATGATGACCCTCATGAAGATCCTGTAACTTCAACTTTGAACTTTTTTTTAAAAGACATTTATTCAGCGTCATGATCAGACTATTACATTTAGCAATCAACAGCCCAGGTGCCAAAAACAAAGTAGATTAATACCCTTTGTGGAATGCTTTGAACTTTTCACAGAACAGAAACTAAAAATAGCCTGTTATACAATTAGTCACAAGTGTAGCCCTTGAGTTTTTTGCCCATACATATGAGTATTGTCTAAACCATGTCTTCTTTGTAGCAGCTAGGCCCTGCCAATACTGCTTGGCTGAGTTCACAAATCTATTGTAACCTTTAGCTTCCCTGTCACTTCTCTGGCTCTCCTCTCCTGCTAAGCTTTGTTTCCTGGCAGTATTAAAACCTTCTGCCACTGCCATGGCTACTGCTGCTGCTGCTGGAACCACCATTACCATCATGGTTTCATAATTTGGCAAATATTGGCCTCTACCACCATAAGGTCCAGAGCTTCTGCCTCCAAAGTTTCCACCCTTCATGGGTCCAAAATTTGATGACTGATTGTTATAACTCCCAGAATCATTGTAGCTTCCACCATCTCCAAAATTGCTTCCATCATTACCAAATGCATTTTAGCCATCCCCACTGCCACCATATCCACCACCATCATGGCTGCCACCAAAGCCACCATGACCACTGAAGTTCCCTCCATGACCAAAATTGTCATTTCCACCAAGACCACCTCTATGACCACCACCAGTTTCCAGAACCACTTCGACCTCTGGCTAGATGAGGCACTAGTCACCTCTTGCTTTGACAGGGTTTTCCTCACTTCACAGTTGTGGCCATTCACAGTATGGTATTTTTGAATGACAATCTTATCCACAGAGTCATGGTCATCAAAGTTACAAAAGCAAAGCCCCCTTTTTTTCCACTGCCTTGGTCAGTCATGTTTTCAATAACTTAGATTTTCCCATATTGTTCAAAATAATCTCGTAGGTGATGTTCTTCGGTGACTTCTTTAATGCCACCAACAAAGATCTTTTTCACAGGTCAGTGGGCCCCCGGTCTTTGAGAATCTTCTCTTGAGACAGCTCTCTTTGGTTCCACAACTTTTTTATCTACCTTGTGTGGTCTTGCATTCATGGCTGCATCCACTTCCTCCACAGTGGCACAAGTGACAAACCCAAAGCCTCTGGAGCGCTTGGTGTTTGGGTGTCTCACAATCACACAGTCCGTGAGTGCTCCCCATTGCTCAAAATGGCTTCTCAGACTTTCATCAGTTGTTTCAAAGCTCAGCCCTCCAATGAATAGCTTCCACAGCTGTTCGGGCTCTTTAGGGGACACTGATTTAGACATGATGGCAGCAGGAAGAGAGACTTTGACGATGCTTTCTATGCTCATCCATGGGCAGAAAAGCCAACTTTGAGCTTTTTTATTGTGTTTTGTGATAGTTCAATTCTGCACTTTTCATTAACGTGATAAGCAATGTCCTTTGCTAACCTGTGGAAATATACACTTAGCCTCTGGCTATTGGAACAAGAAATAACAATAGTTTCCATCTTGGTTTGTGTAACCAAATATTTCTCCGCACCTTGAGTTGACCTTTGTTATCGTTTAGAACTGGGGTATCCCCCAAAGATCCATGTATTGACTATGGTGCTATTGAGAAGTGAGGAAAACTTTATGAGGACAGGAGCTGGGTCACTCCCTGAAGGGCTCTTTGTGTCCCAGGCCCCTTCCTCCCTCTATTTCCTCTCTTCTCTGTCTCCCCCCCCCCGCCTTCTCTACTTTCAAAAAGAATAAATTGTTTACCATTGCTACCATAAAGGGAGCAGTCTCTTTTGCCACAGATCCTACTGTCAGGATATTCTTCCCTACCTCAGACCCTAAAGCAATGCAGTCAGCCAAACTTGGACTAAAAATTCTGAAACAGTGAGGCAGAAATTAATCTTTCCTCCTTTAGTTTACTGTCTTCAGTAGTTTCCTCACAGTGATGGAAATCTAACAACCTTGATGGTGCAAGCAATATTGTTTGTAAAATACCATGGCAGACTTTATTTTTAACTTCAGGGACTCTCTTTATATGATTTGTTGTACTTAAATAAACATCTCTGTTTTTAAGCAATTTTTAATGAATTGATAATTTTTTAATGCAGTGAATGTGATGGTTAATTTTATGTGTCAACACACTGCCTAAGGAATACCCTGATAGCTGGCAAAACATTATTTCTGGGTGGTGTTCTGAGAGTGATTCTGGCAAAGATTTGCTCTCAAAGAAGTAGACTGAGCAAAGTCTCCCTTCTTAGTAAAGCAAGCATCATCCAGTCCTTTTAGGGGCTCAACAAAACCAAAAGTCAAAGGAAGGGCAAATTCCTCTGCATGATCTGAGATGTCCATCTTTTCTGGTTCTGGGATATGACAAACCTTCACTATTTCTCAGTCTCCATGACTCAGATCAGGACTTAAACTATCAGCCCTCAGTCCCAGGTCTTTGGTTCAAACCGAATTATACCCCTTGCTTTCCTGATTCTCCTGCCTGCAGACAAACACTAAAATTTCTTGGCTCCATAACCCATCAGCCAATTTCTACAATAAGTCTCTTGTTTCTGATTCCCTGCAGAACTCTGACCAAAAAGTCTTGGTAGAGAATGAATGATATTTTATACTTTCTTCATATTATAGAGTAAAAACAAAACAAAACAAAAACCAGTGATTCTGCTTAGTTGGTTCATATAAGTAGAATGTAACGATCACTCTTAACAGGTAGTCTAGATTGCAATCTCAAACATTTTGCTGGCTCAAAACAAATGTTCTTGTGCTTAAGGTATGAAATTTTACCCCAGTGAACTTCACCCTTGATAGTGATTTTTTGTTGTTGTTGTTTTAACCACAATAACCTCAACCTGACCTCACTTTCAATTAGTAGTCCTGCTGCTTCCACCCGCACCCAGAGGTCCATTGCCAAGTTGCCTGCAGGTTTGATTGCACACAGCCATCTCCATCTTGAGACACTGTCCAGTGCCTGGGGGATGGGGGGAAGGATGCTTGCAGGTTTGCTGCCACCACCACCTCACCTCGTGGTGCAGCCAACTCTGTCTGGGGACACCAGCCAAGACCTGGAGGTCCTGTGCCAGGGTGCCTAGGGTTTGGCTGCCCTAAGGTCCTCCTGCTGGGAGTGCTGGTGGCCACCATCTTGCCAATTCTTTGCAGGGTCCCTCCTTTGAGCACATCCCTCATGGTCTTTCTGCAAGGTGAAATGGTGTTCAGATCCTAAGACTGCAACATGGCTGAGCCTGGGGTATCTTACATCCTTATCTGTCAGATAGTGAGTGGGTCTGCATGGGTCATTCATGTCCAGGCAATCCTGTGAAACTTCACAGACGAGGGGCATTTTGCCTGGGGGAAGCATTGGTTGGAAATGCTGGAGAGAGCCAAGTTTCCCAGCACCACTAGTCCTGAAGTGTCTGGGGACAGATGGAGCTGGTCAGAAGGTTGTAAGAGGGTGTGAGGGCATCTTGCTATCAACTTGCCCAGCCAACCAGTCTGGCACCCACCAGACTGGAGCTATCATCAAACTCTAGATAATCCCACCTATCACAACTCTAAATGATCTCAAGTCTAGCCTATTTTGCAGCCATTCTAACATGTAGTAAGGTGGGATGCAGACTCTTATTTCAGGTAAGGTGGGGATCCTGACAAAAAAAAAACACAATACAACATTACATCTGAAACATAAATTAAACAAAGACTAAGAGAAATTTTAACTTTCTTTTTGTGAAAAAAAAGCAGCAAAATGCTTCCTTGTTTTACAACTTCACCTTTAAACAGATCAGACTCTCATTATTAGCTTCCAAAAATGTATTTAAATTCCAATTCCAATGTGAAGATTAACACCAAATTATATATATAACTTATTCAACATGTTACTTGATACAGCTATAAAACCTCAAATGACATGAATAAATACCAACCAAATTTGTTATTTTTATACAAATAAGAGATTTTGCTACACATAATTTTAGTTTGGAGAACACCAACTTGGCAAAGCTTTGCATTCAACTAAGTTTAACTTTAAAGTGCAATTTAGAATCCAGAGTGTATGGTAACACTAATCACAGGTCTGTATGGATTAACAAAATCAATAGCCTTAAGTTTCTTATAAATTTAGGAAACAGGGTTAATGATAAGAAATTGACTTACTCAAAGCAAACATATATAAGACAGGTCTTCAATTGAGAGCATGGTCCTTCAATGTCAGATACAATGTATAAAAGAGAGCACTTAGTGGTTATCTTGCCAGTAAACTTGCATATACTTTCATTTTATTAACTTTTTAAAAAATATTAATTTTCAGTTGTAGTTAGACACAATACCTTTATTTTGTTTGTTTATTTATTTGTTTGTTTGTTTTTATATGGTGCTCAGGAAAGAACCCAGGGTCTCTGCTCTACTGCTAAGCTACAACCCCAGCCCCTCGTTTTATAAATTTTTACATAATACTTATACAAGGCTTAGATAGCCATAGTTCTCAGTATATGTGACTAGGCATAATGAATACATTATACCTAGTCACATATACTTAGGGTGACATCTATATTGGTAGGTTTAAGTAACAGTTGTTTGATTAACCAGTTACAAAGTAATTGTTTCAGACTTTCAAACAGATACAAACCCTAATGACTTTAAGACTTAGTTTCCACAAGCCGAACAAATAGAATAAAATTATCTTGATAGATAAATTATAGCCAAATTAAACAAACACACTAAATTTTTGAGATTCATCTTCTTCAAACTTTCTGCAACTTACTTAGACATTCACAACTTTAAATCCTTAGTTTTGTCATCTTTAATCTGGGACGTTAGCACAAGAATATTACTTTACCAGACAAAATATTTTCTCATTCAGAAACATTTCTCTTACTTTCTAATTTTCCATACTAAAATATATTTCTATACCTGTAATTTTCTTTTATCTTTACTAGTTTGGGAACTTTTTTGAAATTCATATTTTGAAACAATCCTTATGGATGTTATCTGTGCATTTAATTTACACAACAAATTTCATTCCAGGAGAGGGTTGGACAATGCAACATATACAATAATTATGATTTAATCTTTTTTCTCCTATGTTGCTTTCAATGACATTTTTGAGCCTGACCTGTCTCCATGAACACTATCACAATGCCATCAACTTTAAGTGAGTTCCCCACTGTCACTTGTACCCAGAGGCTCCTTTTGGGCCTTTTCTTATACTAGCAGACTGATATGCAATGCAAAAAGCCCTTTCCATTTTTCTCTTTAGGGGTTCTTGAAGATCCCTTTGCAGAGGCTGCCTATGAAACACAGGTTGTCCTTAGTTTCTGTCTTTTTCTTTTCTGGGTGCAGTTATTTGTCCTGCCAGACTCCCCAGGCTTTTAGTTTATGGGATAGTGTTGTAGCAACAACACCGCTTTGTCCCAGTGATGAACTTGCCCTGGCCAAATGGAGTGTCCTGTCAGATCTTAACAGTGGAGACTATTCCTGTCCCCAGGTCATAAACTGACAGTTCTGGGACCGACTATCACATCCTTTGTAGCCAGCGGCCTCCACCCCCCACACACACCAGAACAAAAGGGGCAGAAAGGCAGGACAGAGGCCAGGCTCTCTTTGGCTATTGTTCTAGAGCCCAGGCAGTTTTCTGTGATTTTCCCCCAGGTTTAGGGCTGGTGTCCATGACCCACAGTGAGATGACCTGCAGCTGACAGGGGCCAGGATGAGGAACAGTGCTAGGAGTGCCAGCTCTGGGTTTAAAGACTGAAATCTTTTGACCCTTTCCTCTGGTGTCTTGCTATTCTTGCACACCAGCAGCAATGCCTTTGGCACCTTCCACTTAGTTCCTGATGGTTGAGAACCCTGATCTTCCTAAGTGCCCGCCCATACAGGATCCTTCATATACTTTACCCCTGACAGGCCTACTTCAACTTCTGAATTGTATAATAATCCAGAAAAACCATTCAAAGGTAAGACGGTGTTACAGTAAACTGTCTTTCTCTTAGACAGGTTTATACCTATTCATGGTGAAAGGAAAGTAATCACTACACTCGGAGCAATCAAGGGATCTTTATTGCAGCGGTGTCTGATTGACTCGGAGAAAAAGAGGAGAGAGAGAGGGCCCAGCAGGAGAAGGTTTTTAATAGCCCTTTACTGTGCTAGCTGCCTTGTTGGTGTACAGTGATTGGGTCACACTGTAATTGATAAGGGTGTCATCTTCTGCCTTCAAGCAGATTGGGCATGGGCTAGGTGTGGGTTTCAAACTAAAAAACAACAAGAGGAAGTAAAGGGAAAAGGTGCCAAATAATCATCCCAAAAGAAAGGGCTAATGAAGGGTGGGAAGCAGACAGGTGAGGGTCGGGTGTTCAGCCTGCCCCACAGCTAACATTTGTTCAGCCTGATCCGCAACTAACAGTACTTCCTTATATGTGGAAGGCACTGGGTTTGACACTTAGCACCACATAATACTAAATAAGATAAAGGTATTGTGTCCATCTAGAACTATAAAAACTTATTTTAAAAAATGTAAAACCACGGACTGGGGCTGTAATTTGGTGGCAGAGCACTTGCCTAGCATGTGCAAGGCACCGGTTTTCATACTTAGCATCACATAAAAATAAAATAATTTTAAAAAGTAAAACTATGAAAATGGTATTACCTAATATTTTCCATAAGGTTAGTCCTCTATTCAAGTTCATCTGAAACATGAATACTGTTCAGTCTTACTGTGTGCACATTCATCATAGCCCAGGAATGGAACTTACTTGAACGGGAAATTAGAACTCACTGAGAACACTGAGGACTGTCTTTATCCTGGCTCTCTGCCCCGACCCAGCACTCCCATTTTCCTGTTACCAGGTCTATTCTCTTCCTCTAAGTCCAAGATTCACTCCACTTGGCTGAACACTAGAATTCTTGTCTCTATTAAAGTTAGGCAGAAAATCATTCAGTGCTTGAAGCTGCCAAACATGAATGGCAATACAAGAGTGGCACCCAGTCTGAAGCAAGGGATGGTGATCAGAAAAACATGGAAAGGACCAGACATTGAAGGGAGGTTTATAACCAATTATTGTAATTTCTGACTGTAAAATTGATTCATACGGATCACACACCATTTGAAATGTAAGAATACATAAATAACAAAATTAACTTACATGTACATTAACAACCCAAAGATAATTAGTGTGAGTGACATTAGGAAGATAGCCATGTAGGAGTGCTTCAGCTTCATCCTGCCCCTCCCATACAAATTCACCCCACAAATATCCACAGACAAGAGTGACCAGAGACAAACATTTAAATCCAGAAAAGCAGGGTTCAAGTGGTAAGAGAGACCATTTTTTCCCATGTTCTCCCTTCCCCAGCTGGAATGAAACCACACACAGCCCATCCCCCTACACACCAGGGTTTCTACAGTGGAAAATGTGAGGTGAAGATGGACATTCAGCTTCACCACCATTCTGGAGCCCTTCACAAGAGGCAGGCCCCTGTCTCTCCCCACTAAAAACATTGAGAAACCTTTCAAAATTGGATCAACTGTAGCAACTATAAACAAAGACAGAAGAGAGCTCACAGCAACAGATGTGTAGATCTTGGTGGTTGCCCTATGCTCTGGGCCAGGGCACACTGCAAAATTCTGACCTGGCTGGGCAGTTGTGGCAATCCTGGTCATATAGTGATAACTAGTGGTCCAACAGGTTCTGCAGAGAGACCAATCCAGATAGTCTGATGGGACTTTCTGAATAGGATGCCTCTTGGAAAACCTCACAGGACAAAGTTAACTAGGAAGAATGGAGTAAGTATACATACTTCAAGCTTTATAGTGTACATGACAAATATACACAATATTATCTGTCCATTTTTTAAAATAATAAAAATTGAAGTTTCAGCCAATTAAAAATAAAAGAGAGCTAGGTATGGTGGCTCATGCCTGTAGCAGCTCAGGAGGCTGAGGCAGGAAGATTGCAATTTCAAAGCCAGCTTCACCAATTTAGTGAGGCCCTAAGTAAGCAACTTAGTGAGACTGTGTCTCTAAATAAAATATAAAAGGGCTGGGGATGTGGCTCACTCGTTTAAGTGCCCCTGGGTTCAATCCCTGTTACCCCCCTATATATATATATATATATATATATATATATATATATATGTTTTCACATTTCACAATCAATTAAAATATAGCCTATAGGATCTGGAGTTGTAGCTCAGTGGTAGAGCACTTTCCTTGCAAGTGTGAAGCACTGGGTTCAATCCTAGGACCACATAAAAACAAATAAAGGCATTGAATCCATACACAACTAAAAATGTTTTTAAATAATTATTTTTTTAGCTCTAGGCGGACACAATATCTTTATTGTATTTTTATGTGATGCTGAGGCTCGAACCCAGTGCCTCAAGCATGCCAGATGAGAGCCTACCACTTGAGCCACATCCTCAGCCCCCCAAAATTTTTTAAATAGAGTAAAATATACCTATAGACTACATAAATTTCTCTCCCATGCAAGCTTGCACCCTGACATTAGCCACACACTCAAGATAAAAAATTTTATGGGATTATTTGTTATCCTCCCAGGGAGTCTTAACTCAACTCATGGGAATCTATTCTCCACTGGAAATTTTGTTACTGTTAGGCTCACTATGAATACTGTCACATTCTTGTTGAGAAAAATTGGACCGCTTTGCATTCCTACCATAGTAACAATTTCACTTCCCTTGTCAACGCTGGGTCTTAACAATTACAAGTTTTTACAAAAAAGTTGCCCTCGATGAAATGATGCACTTTTAAATTGAATCAATTTGCACAGCATTTTATTCTAGGAAATTGTATACAGGTTTAAACATGTATGATTATTGCAATGTTCTCTTTTTGCTAAAGTAACTAATTGGAGACCATCCTCATCTTCATCAAAGAGCTGGCTGCATATAAATCTGATGGACAGTCCATAGATTGCCATGCAGAAGGAAAAAGAAAAGTCCTTATAAAATGAGCTAGTCTGGGAGGATCTTTAAGATGTAATATTTTAAGATATATACTGAGAACAGCTGAACGTATATGGGCTCCATATTTGCTTTGAAAATAAACATTAATACTAGACACAGCTCTCCTTTCCCTAACGAGAAGTGTTCCCAAACTCATTCCAGGTTTTCCTGTCTGATGTCGAAAAATAAATGTATTTGAAAAGCCACTAGCATTAGTTATCAACTCCCCTGATTTTGCAGGGTCCGACAATCAACCTAGTTTATTGTCAAATTAGAACAAGAACATGGACCCAGCTCAGAAGCTTAAAGGTGTTGCTTGCTTTGGTAGCAAAGAAAAGCAGAGTGTGCTGGACATGACTAAGCTGGGCCCACTTCTCTGCCCTAGCTTCCCTGGGCCAGGTTCCAGGATCTGAGTGGGCGCCTGCTCCTCACCCACCTCCCCACCAAGTACAGCAACAGCTGCCTGACAGGACATTACCACTAGACAAAAAAGTGCTGTGCTTTTTTAAACACACGTGTAAGAAAAACAGAAAGAAAGAAAGAAAGAAGGAAAGAAAGAAAGAAAGAAAGAAAGAAAGAAAGAAAGAAAGAAAGAAAGAAAGAAAGAAAGAAAGAAAAAACAGCACAACTCGTTTGGGAAGAAAAGACTTGCAAAACATGTTTTTGAAAAAACCATTTAAAAATTTTTTTTAGTTTATTTATTTTTATTTTGTTATATGTGACAGCAGAATACATTACAATGCATACTACACATATAGAGCACTTTTTTCTTATCTCTGGTTGTATGCAAAGTAGAATCACACCATTCGTGTCTTCATACATGTACTTAGAATGATGATGAAGTACATGAAGATGTATGAAGGCACGAATGGTGTGATTCTACTTTGATAAAACCATTTTTATGGAAAAGAAAAGGGCGGAGACTAGAAACGATGATGCAGAAATCAAGGGAAAGCGGCCTCACTCCCTTCAGTGAAAAGTCTCGGGCAAGAGGAAAAGAGAAATCAGTAAAGTACTAAAGCGGAGGCCTAGAAAGTCTCCAGGATGCATCCCCACCACCGTGCCTAGCCCGGCCCACACCCCCGCGCCTCCCCCGCACCCAGAAATTCCCAGCACCCCCTGCTCGCCCTTACCAGCATGCACAAATTCCCTGCTCCCTGCTCCCCACTCCGCCCGAAACCCGCTCCCCCCTGCTCCGGGTGGATCCCAGAGCCCCACTCCCGGGCCCCAGCCCCGCCCCCAGGCCCCAGCTCCGCCCCCTGGCCCCAGCTCCTCGGGACCGCCCGGCACCCCTCATCAAGCTGCGCCCACAGAAGGTCTGTGCTACGGGCCACCCGCCCAGCATCCAGCTTCTCGCCTCATCCTGCCTCCTGCCTCCTGAGTCAAAACCGGTCTTAGCCCTATGTATAGAAGTCTCCACGCCCAGCTCCGCTCTCTGCCCCGCGCCCGCGGATCTTTTAAAAAGCGGCCGGCACACACGGGCACCCCCTCGCGCTCCAGTGTAATCCACACATGGCTCTGGATACCCTCACCTGGCTGCTCTTTTCGGTCACCCTAGCTCTGCTTCTACTGCCCGACTGTTTCTGGTCGGCGGGGACCGGTGAGTTCAACTATAGAGGACTTGGACCAGGTGGGACTGAGCCTGTGGGGGCGGTGGAGGGGCCTGAGGAGGGGACCCAGGCTCAGTCCTGCCATCAGGTGTACATATGTGACGCCTGTCACATGACTTTCTGCCACCCCTTAAGTTGTATCTTGTCTGGTTCTCATCCTCAGGCCATTGAGAGGAGCTGGAAAGAAAAAAGTAAGGGCAGGAGGTGGGAGGGGCAAGAGGAAAGGAGAATGCAAGCTGGCAATCCCTGCTGATGTCTCCCAGCCTCACCGCTGTCTCCCCAAAGCATGCCTGAGCCACAGCCACCAGGGCCAGGTGCACAGAGGCGTGACCCCACAAGGTTAGGACAACAGATATCCCTAGGCCCATCTCTGCTCTACAGACTCTCATCCCAAGGCTGTTGACCCTTGAACTTCCCACCACACTTTGGGAATCTCAGCACCTGCGCCCACAGAGCCTCAACTGCCACCAGCCACAATCACTTTTTTGTGATTCAGTGAGCCACCACCCAGCTCACCTCCCTTCACAGCTTTTCTCATCTAGCCACGCCCCATCCAGGGCCTCCCTACCTTCCCATCCACCTAGGGGACCCTAACCTCCACCAGGACCACCTGGCACCATATACCCATGCCTGAGGACATACCCTGCAAACATCCCCGCCTCACCCACAGATCCTAACACAAGAGGAGGGGGCCCCATTTTTCCAAGTATGACCTTGGTAATGGTATAGAGCTGGGGTCATCTAAGAAACAGATAGTGCAAAGACCTCCTCTTCAAACCCCAGTTCTTTTGATCAAGTCCTAAAGATTTCAGACATTTTACCAGAATAACAAAAATGAGTTTATTGAAGAGAGAGGAAAAGGGAAAGGCAGCACTCTCAAGGGAGAGAGTGGGTTCTCTCAGAGAGGAAAGAGACAACCTGCCTCTCCTGTGCTCCAGTTGTATTGGGGATCCCAGGAAAGTTTCCAGAGAATCCTGCCCAGGCCCATCTCTTGGCTTTTATATATATATATATATTTTAGGTGTAGTGGGACACAATACCTTTATTTTATTTATTTTTATGTGGTGCTGAGAATCGAACCCAGGGCCCTGCATATGCTAGGCGAGCGCTCTACCTCTGAGTCACAACCCCAGCCCACCTCTTGACTTTTGACTGACATCAGGGTGACATCAGATTTCAAGTTAGCATTGCCATGACAACTCTCTCTCCTTGGCCCATGCTGACTGGTTCTAAAAGGAATTTTAATCATTTTTATAGGTTTTATGGTTAGGAGGAATTATCTTTATATTCCAAAATCTGTTCTGTGAAACACCCTTCACATAGCTCTCCCTTCAAAGTAACTTGGGTTCCTCTTATCAACATTATTTTCTGCCTAAATTTCTTCCAGATAACAGGTACTTTGCTGAGGAATGTGACATATCCTGTCTAGTAGAGTTAGATAAATTGCTTTTTAGCAAAGAAAGCATATGGGGGTCAGCACATTGGGACATTTTATAATTATTATTCAATTATTCTCTTGACATCATGTTCCCACCATTGTCAACTGTCTGTCTAACAGCAAAGGTGCCATCTATATGTTTCTGTTGTGGGAGCATCTATAGACTCCTGACCTTGGATCCTAAGCCTATGTAGTCTATCTCTTGGGGAGCCAACATCTTATAGTGGTATAAAGTAGGCACAAGTTGCAGACAGTAAAGGCAGACAGTAAGCACTTTCAACTCTGCAGGACACACTATACCTGTCTCTATATCAAGTACTCAATTCTGCTTTACTGTGAGAGGAACTAAAGACAACATGAAAATGAATGGGGCACTAGATTTGCCCACTGTCCTAGTCATCTGACCCTAGATTAGAGTGTCTCCAATGTTGGTGCCCATTCCCAGGTTGTCTTCCCCAAATAGTTCTTCAGATGCATATTTCATAGGGAGACGCAGGTCCTATGTTCCTGTGGCTTCAGGTTGGACTGGTTTTTAGGAGGGGTTCCTGTAGATTGGGGCTGACTATCACCCAAAACACACCATTTGCTACCCAGTGGATTCCTTGGTTCACTGGGCAGTAGGCTCCTTTCTGAAGTCACAGGTGTGAGCTGAGGGTGAGGTGTTGCACTAAGTAGAGGACAAATGTGTGTCCTCCAGGATGACATACTATTTTAAACAAACTGTCTGCGCAAGGCATTGTCAGAAGATTGTACTTGGCCTTCACTAAGAGTTGTCCTGATCTCACAAGTGACTTACTAAGTCCGTGGATGATTCATTTTGGTTATAAATTGAAGGAATTTGAAATGACCATTGAGGTTGGTCTGTGGTCGCAGACCTCTGTGAGCAGGACCTGAGTCAGGTCCATTCATTCCTGGCCCCACATGCACCTACCTTGTCAGTACCAGGGGGCCATGTGATACTTCAGATGCCTGGGCATGAGGGCAGCTCACACTGCCTCCAGGATGAATGTCGGCATGTTTTCTCTGTCTCTATGCACACAGACCCAACTGAGTGGGTGGATGGCCCTGTGGGACAGGCTGAAAGGGGACACTGACTGGCTCTGTGGTTGAAGGGTCCCTCCTGATAGGACCCTGGCCTCTCCTCCTAGGAATGAGTTCAGGCTCTGAGACATGGCTGAGGTCTGGAAACTGAGCCAACAGCCAGACTTTGGCGGGCATCAGCCATCCTTGGGTTTTGCTTCACTTCTTGGAACTCAGACAGAATCTGGGTTGCCTGCCCAGGTGCTTTGCCATGAGGTACCCTGTGATCTCTCAGCCCAGGCTGCCTTTCTGCTTCTAAGAATGTGCAGACTCTTTCCTTCCACCTGTTCATCACGTCCATTTGGGTTCTGTGTTACCAGAATTTTTCTTCTCCATTACTTGCTGAGAGTCCAGTTCTGGAATTCTGTCACCCAGCAAGCACTTTGGCCCTTAGCAGTCATCATCAGTGACCTCCTAGACAATGTTGGTGCCCTTCTTGCCAGGTTTTTTATTTTGTTTTATTTTTAATTGCTACATATAAACATAAAATTATATATATTAAAGGAGGTGCCATGTGAAGTTTTAATACTGTGTGAGATTTAAATCATGTTAAATGTGTCTGTCGCTACAAGCATTTATAATTTCTTTATGGTGAAAACTTTCAAAATCCTTTCTTTTAGCTACTTGAGATACACAGGACTTTGTTGTTGTCTATAGTCACCCCCACTGTGCCATAGCACACCAGAACTTCTTACTCCTACATAACTGTAACTGTAACTTAGGACCCATCAGTCAACCTTTCCCCAGCCCTCCTTTTTCAATTACCACATACAGCCTCTGGAACCATTCTCAATTCTCAACTTTTGGGATCAACTTTTTCGGATTCTATCTCCAAGTGAGATCATATGGTACTAGTCTTCCTGTTCCTGACTTACTTCCTTAACATAATGATCTCCATTTCCATCAATTGTGTTGAAGATGACAGGATTTTGTCCATTTTATGGATGAATAGTATTCCAGTGTGTGTTTTGTATCACATGGTCATTATCTGTTCATCAGTAGATTGTTTCTGTCCTTTAGCCTTTGTGAATAGTGCTACAATAAACATGGGAGTGCAGGTGTCTTTGGCCTTTGTGAATAGTGCTACAATAAACATGGGAGTGCAGGTGTCTTTGATAGACTATATTTATTTCCTTTGGCTAATACCCAGTAGAGGAATTCCTGGATCATATCCTGGTGTTATTTCTTAATTTTTTGAGGACACTCCATACTGCTATTCCTAGTGGCTCTATAAATTGACATTCCCACCAATAGTATATAAGGGTTCCAAGCCAGCACTTATTATCTTTTGTGTATTTAATAATGACCATTCTTAGTGGAGGGAAATGATATCTCATTGTAGTTATGATCTGCATTTCAAAGACAATTTTTGGTACTGAGTACTTTTGCATATGCCTGTTGGCTATTTGTGTGTCTCTTCTGAGAAATGTCTGTTCAGATTTTTCTCCATTTTTTAATCAGGTTGTTGGGTTGTTATTTTTTTTTAGTTCCTTATGTAGTCTGGATATTAACCTCTCATCAGATGTGCCATTTACACACATCTTCTTCCATTCAGTACAGTGTCTCTTCACACTGAAAATTGTTTCCTTTGCTGTGCAGAAGCTTTTTATCCTGGTCTAAGTCCAGGCCTTCTGGAATGGTATAGTGAGGATGCCTAAAAATCTGTTCCTCATAGAACTATTGAGAACAGGTACAAATGTTTTCAACAATCAGCTTTGTCAGGCCTCTGAAGATCAATCAAAACTTACACCAACATGAGGAGCATTTATTCAAGAAAAATGCCAAATTTCAATAAGAACTGTGAGATTTATGGCATGTTAACATGACCCATTCCCATTCCCCACACCCATCTTGGAAGTGGCCTGGAAATGGAGGGAGTGCACAATCTTCTAGGAAAACTAGCATCCCAGCCCAGAAGGTGCACTCTGGCCTTGGTGCACTCTGGAGTTGCCCCATTCATAGGTCTCATCATTATTTGACTACACAGAACTCATTCTTGGCAAAAGTGGGCAAGGGGAATCCTGACAGCAACTTTGTCTTTATATATATATATATATATATATATATATATATATATATATATATATATATATATATATATATATATATATATATATTTTACTTGTAGATGGATATAATAACTTTAATTTAATTATTTATTTTTATGTGGTGCTGAGGATCAAACCCAGTGCTTCACATGTGCAAGGCAAGCATTTTACCACTGAGCCACAACCCCAACCCCTACCTTCTCGTTTAAAAGCAAACTAATTTTATTCTTAAGGGACTCCATCTTCATGGCCTAATGCTGCTACCTGAACTGCAGTTAATTCAGGAAACCAGACGAGGGGCAATAGGGGATTAGAAAAGATAAATAGATGGCAGAGTGCTTGCATTGCATGCACAGGTCCTGGATTTCATACTTAGCACCATAATAAAAAAGACAGACACAGAGGAAGAGAAAAAGCTGGGACCTGGTAGATATTACACTCTGGTGGAGTGCAGTGACCATGAGTCAGCTCAGCACATTTATTATATGTTTTATCACTAAAAGGGTTTTGTGAGAAAGTTTCTTTAAAGCAAGCAGAATCAAGATCATAGCTATAAGCAGCCCAATTATGATAATTAGCTTGCACCCATAACTTTCTACCCCTGAACAGCTGGCATCTGAACCTCAAGGTCAAGAACTGGATAACTCTGTGGCTAACAACCTCCTATTGAGCAGGGTGTCACCACAGCAACTGGGCTATCTTAATAGCACCTTCTCCCTGAGAGTTCCCAAGAGAGGCATCGCCTCTGTCACAGGACAGTTCAAGACCCATACTTCAGTCACCACTCCCAACAACCTAACTACCAACCAATGACTTTGTCACAGGAGAAGAAGTTTCTGGAGAAGGGGTCTGAGGATTCCCAGAAGCAGGCTGACTCGGCTCAGGACTAGCTGGGTCCTTGGCATATGCATCAGAGAAGAATTTCAGCATGAGCCAGACAAAGACATAGACTGGGCTTTATTTAGGAAGGTAGATACACATCCAAGGGAGAATGCAGCTGACTTGAGTGAGGAGCAGCCCTGACTTGGGCTGGGGGCCCAATATTTAGAGATGAGCTGTACTAGAAGCTGGAGTGGAGATGGATCCAAGGTGGGGCTGCAAAATTTCTCCCAAGTTTTTCTGCACTTGTGTATTTCCCTCATTTTACAAGGGCATGGGCCAAGGTTTGCAACTGTGTCTTCTGCATCTCGGTGGCATGATTCTGCACTTCAGTGGCTTGAGGGTGTTTCCCTTAAGATTCCATATTTCTCTCTCTTTATCCTAAATCCCTAATACACATTGTTGATTAGGTTTCAACATATAAATTTGAGGACAACTCAAATATTCAGGCTATAATAATCCTTCTGCTGAATTGTCTCACCATATAGATGAAGAAACTTGAATAAGGCACATAGCCCTTGTATTTGTCACTTGAATATGATCAGAGTAAAAACCAAAGGCCTAGGTATCTCTATAGTCAGGCCAACCATTCCCTACTCTGTCCCCTGCTCACTTAGTCCCTAACCCAGTGTTTACTCGCTGGTCTTCAGCATATTGCAGAATTCTCCAGCCTCAGAGCCTTTGCACTGCCATCCCTTCAGACTGGACTGTTCTTCCCTGAGGAATCTACTTGTGTCATTCTCACATCTAGTTCTCAGGTGACACACCCTTCCATGCCTCCCCCTTTTGAATCCTTTATTCATTTATTCTTTATTTAATTTTTAAAATTGTCATATAATAGAGATATATATTTCTTTAACCATTTTGTTTGTAAAGGTATCTATTTAAAATTATAATACCTCCACCTGCTGGAACAGTCCTGAACCTTCTCAACCTGAGTTTCCCCCCCCCCTCATTCTGTGACCTATTTAAACACACTGTGCCAGATTTTGATTGCTACTGTAATAAATTACATATATATATTCTTTCATTGTTCTGAAGATGTAAACACCAAACTCACAGGGTTATAATCAATAATCATTTCTTTGTAAGGCTGTATTCCTTCAGAAAACTCTAAGAAAGAATATATTTCCTGGCCTTTTCCTGATTCTATTCTTTAAGTCTATTGATGTGATGAATTCCAAAAATCTAAATGGAACACTGGACATCATTTTTTGTTTTAAGTTTAGTTTTAATTTACACTTCTCTAATTGCTAGAGATGTTGGACATTTTTTCATATAGCTTTTGACCATTTGGATTTCTTCTTCTGTGAAGTGCCTGTTCATTTCCTTTGCCCATTTATAAATTTTGTTTGTTTAGTTTTTTGAGTTCTTTGTATATCCTGGAATATGATGCTCTGAGGTACAAGTTGCAAATATTTTCTCCCATTCTATAAGCTCTCTCTTCATGTTCTTAATTGTTGCCTTTGCTGAGAAAAGGCTTTATAGTTTAATGCCATCCCATTTATTGATTCTTGATTTTATTTCTTGTGCTTTAGGAGTCTTCTTGAAGAATTTTGTTCCTAAGCTGACATGATGAGAGTTGGGCCTACATTTTTTCTACTAGGCACATTGTCTCTGCTCTACTATCAAGGTCCTTGATCTACTTTGAGTTGCGTTTTGTGCAAAGTGTGAGATAGGCGGTCAATTTCATTCTGCTATGTATGGATTTCTAGTTTTCCCAGCACCCTTTGTTGAAGAGGCTGTCTTTTCTCTAATTTATGTTCATGGTGCCTCTATCTTGTATGAGATAACTGTATATATGTGGGTTTGTCTCTTCTATTTGTTTGTCTCTTCTATTCTGTTCTATATATTCCCTTCATACTGGACTGTTCTTCATAAATGTTTTTATGCTAATACCATGCTGTTTTCATTACTACAGCTTTGTAGTACAATACAAGGTCTGGTACTGTGATGCCTCCTGCTTCACTTTTCTCACTAAGGATTGCTTTGGCTATTCTGGGCCTCTTATTTTTCCAACTGAACTTTATGACTGCTTCTTCTATATCTATGAAGAATGTCATTGGAATTTTAATAGGACTTGCATTAAATCTGTATAGGACTTTTGCTAGCATGGCTGTTTTGACAATATTAATTCTGCCTATCCAAGAACATGTAAGATTTTTTTCCATTTTCTAAGGTCGTCTTCAGTTTCTTTCTTTAGTATTCTATGGTTTTCATTGTGGAGGACTTTTATCTCTTTGTTAGATTGATTCCCAAGTTTTTGTTTGTTCTTTTTTTTAGGTTATTGTGAATGGAATAGTTTTCCTAAATTCTCTTTCAGCTGATTCATCATTGGTGTGTAGGAATGCAATTGATTTATGGGTGTTAATGTTAAACCCTCTTACTTTGCTGAATTCATTTATGACTTTTAGATGCTTTTTGGTGGAGTTTTTGGGTCTTCTAAATGTAGAATCATGTCTTAGCAAATAGGAATAGTTTGAGCTCTTCTTTTCCTATTTATGTTCCTTTAATTTCTTTCTTTTGTCTAATTGCTTTGGCTAGGGTTTCAAGAACTATGTTGAATAGGAGTAGGAAAAAGAGGGCATCCCTGTATTGTTTCAGTTTTTAGAGTGAATGCTTTAATTTTTTCCCCATTTAGAATGATGTTGGCTTGGGTTTAGCATGGATAGTTTTTACAATGGTAAGGTATGTTCCTATTATCCCTATTTTTATCCTGTTTTGAGCACAAATGGATGCTGATTTTTGTCAAATGCTTTTTCTGCATGTACTCACAGAATCATACGATTCTAGTCTTTAGGTCTATTGAATTACATTTATTAATTTTCATCTGTTGAAACAACCTTGCAGCACTAGAATTAACCCCATTTGATCATGATGCAGTATCTTTTTAATGTGTTTTGATATGCTACTTGCAATTATTTTATTAAGAATTTTTGTATCTATGTTCATCAGGTATATTGATCTGAAATTTTCTTCCCTTGAAGTGTCTTTGTCTGGTTTTGGTATCAAGATGATATTAGATTCATAGAATGAGTTTGGAAGGTCCCTCTTCTTTCTTACTTCATGAAATAATTTGGTGTAAGTTCTTCTTTGAAGTTCTGGTATATCTTGGCTGAGAGGCTATCTGGTCCTAGGCTTTTCTTTGTTGATAGCATTTTGACGGTGTCTTCAATATCATTGTTTGAAATTGGTACATTCAAATTTTCTATGCCCTCCTGATTCAATTTAGTAGATCATATGTTTCTAGAGATTTAAGACAGAAACTTTTGACAAACTGGTAAACTGTTTTCTTAAAGAAACTTTCTCCAATACCAGAGATCTTGAATAGCCTCCAGATCAATAATCCAGAAACATCTCTCCACATAATTGAAGAACTTGGCTTCCATTTTGGGAAGAGAAGGACCCTTTTGTACTTTCTTTCATTTCTGTTTTTTTGTTGTTGTTGTTGTTGTTTTTGTTTTTTTGGTTTTTTTTTTTTTTGCTTTGGCAGAAGTGGGTCTTTGGTTTTTCAGGAGTTTTTCTCTGTGTTCTGGAGGATTCTTGACCTCTTGATCTAGGTGTCAGTGGTTTTTCATCTTCCCTGTTCTTATGTCATTGTTGTGCAATTTTAGCTGGAGAGTCACAAAGAGGTTTCCTCACTAGTGCTTTTATTTAGTTTCTTCATCAACAAAATCATCACCTTTAGCAGAAACAAGTTTTACTGCTTTCTGTTGAACCTTGCTACTGCTTCTAGGGTCCAACAGCTTTTCAGATTCACTAAAGAGCTTGACATCCCTGGGATATTCCTCCACAGTGTGCACAGACCAGGAACCACACTTCATATCAAGACCATACATGGTGTAATTTTCAAGTCCCCAAGGGAAATTATTTACTGCACAGATATTTTTCAAAACTGCCACCATTGCCTTACTGGGACTGCCTTCATAATCTATTGCCTCTGTTTCAGCAAGGTGCAGTTCATTCTTTGCACCACCCATCAAAAGACCATTCTTAAAAATTACTTGTGTTCATTTTCATCATTATCCACCTGAAAGTGATCATCTTTGTCAGCCTCTATTTCTCAACCAAAAAGGTAATTCTGGGGCTCTAGGGCTCGTGTCTGTATTGACTGAATCTCTCATTGTGGGGTATTGAATGCAAATGGATCTCAGTCTTTAAGAGGAAGGGTTTGAAAGGTTAGAGGTAATGGGACAGAGGAGAGTGAGGTTGGGAGAAAATACAGACATGGGAAGAAAGCAGATAGCAAAAGAGGCAGGGAAAAGAGGAGAAGCAGTATGTAGAAGGAAGGAACTCATATAACCTCCAGCAAGCTCTGCTTCCCCTACAGAGACTGGGTATTCACAGTGAATTTTGTTTTTTAACATCTGCATTTCTAATTTTTAGAATTCTATTAATAAGTAATTCTGTTTTGCATTACCTGCTAAACATGCCTTAAACAACCTTTTTCTTCATTGAATTTCAATAGACTGGTCCTTAGTCCTCCAATGGTAGGTTTGGGGCATGCCCACACCCTAGAGGCTAATTTTGCGTGTTTCTCTGAGACTTATTCTCAATAGAATGTCTCCGGTATATTCCAATAGCTATCTTCTTTTGCTACTTATGCTGCTAGTAGAAGCTTGGAAGACTGTGAGTCATGAGCGTTAGCAAGAACTGGTTAGGGGTTGGGTTTGTAGCTCAATGGTAGAGCACCTGCCTTGCATGTGTGAGGTACTGGGTTTGATCCTCAGCACCACATAAATAAATAAAATAAAGGTTTTGTGTCCACCTAAACTAAAAATAAAATAAAAATAAAAAAAAGAACTGGTTGGAAACAGGGAGAAGAGATTGGGGCTCCATGCTGGGCACAGATAAGTGGATACCTCTTCTAAAGAATGGGGAAAGGGTGTGGTTTGGCTAGAGAGGTTCCCTGGAATCTGATGATCAGCTCCTAGGGCCCCAGCCTAGGACACCAGACTAGGTTCTGTGCTCCTGTGTGGCAGCTCCCCTCTGCTGCCATGTTCCTGTATCTACTCCATGATGACCTCCCTGAACACCAAGACCATGATGAATTGACCTGTGATCCCTGATGCCTCCTTTTTCTCTCTATTGGAAATACTGACTGTTCAGCTAGGTTTTAAGTTTAAGGAGAACAGATATCATCTTGTATTTTTTGTACCCAGAAGTTGGTAGAGGTCACTGAAAGTGCTTTCAGATTTTCTCCTGGTAACACTGTGCCTGTGAGGGGTCCCTGATAGCATGAGAGCATCCTACAATATCAGTTAAATGTGACACCAAAATAAGGATCTAGAAGATTGAGGGGGTCTAGGATGAAGAGTCCTCTATCTGCCAGCCTGGCCCTTCAGAGGGAGTCTGAGAGTCACAAAATGATGGGAACTAATGGCTGTCTTCTCCCTGTCCTGAATCTCACATCCACGTTTCTCTCACAGGTACCCACTCTCTTTGCCTCGACTTCACAGTCAAATCTCAGTCCAGACCTGGGGAGTCCTGGTGTGAAGTGCAGGGCTCAGTGGATAAGACCACTTTCCTTCAGTATGACTGTGAGAGCAACAAGATCAAACCTTTGGGTCACCTGGGAAGGGAGGTGAATGCCACCAAAACATGGACACAATTGACCGAAATGCTGAGAGAACTGGGGCAAGATCTCAGGATGATCCTGCTTGACATGGACTTGGAAAAAAAATAAGACCATGGGTAAGTATGGAATGGGGTGAAGAGATAGAGCAGGAGAGAGGAAGGGGTGGAGTGCACATGTGGAGGAGGCTCTGGATGTATTTGTGTAAAAGAGATTAACATTGGCCCAGCCTTAGAGGGATGTGGGGCTTAATGGGCAAGAAAGGGCAAATCTGGGAGAAAAGAATACAGGCCTCTAAATGTGCAGAGAAATTCTCAACTTATTGGGAGGTGATGAATCTATCAAGAGTGGAAGATGATAGTTTTGTTGTGTATTGCAGGTCATCTCACCCTGCAGGCCAAGATGTCTTGTCAGTTTGAAGGAAAAAATCACATTGGTTCATTCTGGAATTTCAGCATTGATGGACAGCCATCTCTCTACTTAAACGTGATGCACATGGAGTGGACAGTGATTAATCCTAGAGCCAGAGGGATCAAGGAGAAGTGGGAGAATGAGAAAGAACTGACAGAATTTTTAAGGAAGGTCTCCATGGGAGATTGCAATCACTGGCTCGGGGAATTCTCAGAGCACTTGGAGGAAATGCCAGGTAGAGAGCTGAGTTACTATGAAACTCAGCAGGATGTGAAAGATGTAGGAATTCTCTTTAAAGGTCTGATGACTTCCCTGTGGGATGTGAGCATGTGCATATAATGGAAAATTTGATGGGCTGAATGACTGACTTCTTCATCAGCTTCTTGACTGGACAATCAGTGATAGCCATGTGGATTTGTCACTAGCCTCCTTTCTCATCTCACCTCCCAAGGTCTCTTCTTTACAGGAGCCCCCATTGTCCATTAATCAATGATGCAGTCATTAATGGTCGGCCAACTAGTTCCCAGGTCTATATACATTTCTGTAAACTTCCAGGCCTTCTCTTGTTACAACAAATTGGATGAACTTTTGCTGTCCCCTTCAGTTGTAATGTGAGCTCTATAAGGACATAGCACAACCTCTGTTCATCTCTGTACTCCCAGGACCTGGTAGAATAATTGTCCCATAATGAGTCAGTATATATGAGTTGAATGCACTGTATGGGGAAAACGGGTGCTGAACAATGGATATTTTTAATTTTGACAGGGATTTTGCTCTTTTGTTTGTTTTAGCACCAACATCAACAGTCCCAGTTACCAGCAGATCTCCACGTACCTCATCTGTTTCAGTGACCAGCTTAGGGATCATCATTGTCTTAATTTTAGTCATCAGTCATCATCATCATCTCCATGGCCAACAAGTTCTACAGGAAATAAACAGACACCATGAAAGGTGAGGAATAGTCTGTCCTCTGGCCTTTGGGTGGCGCTGTCTCAGTCTGGTAGGGCCTTAGGACAGGTGTCCCACCAGTTTCACCCAAGCCCCTGGCCACTGATATCTCTCCACAGAAGTAATGCCCTTCCTTAGCCTTGAGCACTACCCACTCCACAGTAGTGCTGGAATGACTGCTGCTGAGTAGAGGAGGCCACTGTAGGTAGCACAGCAGTGCAGTGAGAGGAGGGACACACAGGAGTCTCCTCCTGAGTGGGGCAGTGCCTCAGATCTGGAGAATCTGGTGGGTGTTGGCTCCAGATCTTTGGTTGAGGAGTTATTTGCTCTCTGGGATAATATAACACAGGTTAATAATTTTCCTTAATGTTGTAGAAGCTGTTCCATCATCTACTATGTCTTCTGTGGACCACAGGAAGGCAACATCATCAGACCACCCTTGGTGGCAAGAAGTGTCCTTAGATGACTGTCTCTACTCTGCCACTCTTTCCAACAAACTTTCCTCCATTTGAGTGGAATTGGAAAGCCTGCAGACATTTCCCTTATTTATAGAGGAAGATGATTTAAAAGGATATTTATCTTGGTTTAATGAGGTTTATCTATGTATTCACACTTATTTTTGTATATAATTAAGTTACTGATGGACAGAAACCACAAGTCAACTCTGCTAACTCACTAGATATTATGACACAAATGATTAAGGCCATAGAGTGAAGTGACATGTGGATATATTAACATCTTGTTAACACTATTAGACTTTATTAGCAAAAACTCCTCCTCTGGCTAGTAATGTTTCTGATATGGGGCTCTGGCTCCAACATCTAAATGGAGAATCTCCATTGTGACCTGAGCTGCAGAAGAACAGTTCTTCCAGCTAATAAAGACTGAGCTGACTCAGAGCAGAACATTCAGTTGGGTTTCTTGGAGGCTTGTTTATAAAGACCATTCTCTGATGGAACAATTCCATCTTCAGGAAGCCAGAGAGCAGCAGGGCTTGCAGACTGGCAGGCTGTTGGTGAGGACAATTATGCCCATCTTCAGAGGAGTTACTAACACCCCCCCCAGGACTTTACCCTCCGTGTGCCTTGAAATCTGGGGCTTGGGAGGGGTCCCCAGTGGCATCTGCCTCCTCCTCCTCCTCTAGCCTGCCTCAGAGAGACTGGTGTCTCTTGTTCTCCTTGATCTTCAGAGAGGATCTTACAAAACCCTCTAATACTTTTTTTGGCATTTCTAAAAGGAAATCATTATAATGCCAACTTCTTCTTAGCATTCCTGTGGTTTTAAAGCCTGGGCATTTAGGCCACCTATTAGAGACTGGACCAACAAACCTTCAAAGAAAACAAATTTCCTCTTGGTCCATTTGGCAGAATTATACTGGTCTGGGCTAACAATTGCAAAGCAATGAACCCCCAAAGAAAATCATCAGAGTTCTCATGTAATAGAGATATTTTCCCCTTTGAACTACCTTTTTAGAAGGTCATCAGAACACTAGACAATCAGCTTTCTTCAACTACTTGCTCAATGTTTTTAGCGAGACTCCTTTGGTATGAGTTTCTCTCTCCCAAATAATCCTCTAGTCCTTTTAACTTTTAGTTCAGCACTAGCTACTCTAATATTGCTATCTGTGGATGTTACATTTTGCCTATTGAATTTCTGAAGGCCAAGTTCCTGATTTGTTTTTCCTTCTATTACACTCCAGTACCTAAAATAAACTTTCCTCCATTTGAGTGGAATTGGAAAGCCTGTAGACATTTCCCTTATTTATAGAGGAAGATGATTTAAAAGGATATTTATCTTGGTTTAATGAGGTTTATCTATGTATTCATATTTATTTTTGTATATAATTAAGTTTCAGAGGTCTCAGTCCATCGACAGACGACTCCATTGCTCTGAACTGGAAGTAAAGCAGAACATCATGGCAGAAGGGTGTAGAGGAGGAGAAACAGCTCAGGAGGTGACCATCAGGAAGCAGAGAGTGCTCTCACTGAGCAGGGACAGAGGCATACTCCAGTGACCTAGTCACATCCTACCTGTGGATTTAGTTACCACCTAGCTAATTCCTATTGTTAATATATCCACATGTCACTTCACTCTATGGCCTTAATCATTTGTGTCATAATATCTAGTGAGTTAGCAGAGTTGACTTGTGGTTTCTGTCCATCAGTAACTTAATTGTCCTCTGCCTCAGAGCATGTCACATTTTCCATCTTGTAGTAAAGCTGTGTATGTATATTTTGTCTCCCCAGTATAGGGACAAAAGATATTTATGGAAGTGTAGGATAGGTATTTCTGTAGTTCAAATTCAGAAGTTAAAAAGGGTAAACAGAAACTCTTAAGCATGACACCATAGTACCCAATTCCTTTTCCCCCAGACTACCAATGGGACCAGTTTCTTCGAAATTGTTGATGTAAAATAATAACTCAACTTTAAAGGAAATAAGAAAATAGTTTACTTTGAGCCAAATATCAGTGTGACCATGGCCTTGAAACACAGATTCAAGTTAGTTTGGATGACGTTCCACTGTGAAAGAGGTTACATGAACTTTCATAGTCACAGAATAAAAAGTCATGAGTCAGTGTACTTACTAAATACATGGGTGAGGTCCTCCAGCACGTGAACCCCAGTGAGATGGCGCAGTCTCCTCCACAGGGTTCAGGTGTCTCAGCTTTGAGGTTGGTGGAGGCTAGAGGTGTTTCAAGCTTAGCAATACATTCTGAGAGTTTTTTCTGTAAGTCACAAGGGTGTCAGATACAGAGGTTGATAAGAAGTGACTGTTAAAAGGGACAAAAGTAGCCCAAGATAACTTTGACTTCCAATCTACACCACACCTCTGATGTTCCACTTAGCCAGGGTCACATGTCTGTAGGGTCTTTGGTACACAGATGCAGCTTCTTCAACCTCAGTCCATAGCAGAACCGTACTCATCATGCCATGTATTATTTATTCCCTCTATCAAAAAGCAGAAATGCTAATGTGGAGGAGGAAAATGTTTTCTACTCATCTTGGGTTCATGATTAAGATCTTATAACCAAAAATCAAAACAGAAAACAGAAAAGCATACAAATTATAACTTCCGCATGACTTGAGAGCCTTTATAACAAAACGGGAACTCAGTTAAATTAAAGTGATTTTTATAGTGGACTTGATGAGGAACGGTCAGTCATGGAGAAATATGATTGAAGGCAAAAGGATATGAGGTACCAGTGATCAACAAGGGACTTAGGAAGGCCTGTTCGGATTCTTCTTGGCTCATAGTCCTGGAGGGAGGATGCTCTTTCCTCCAGGTAGCCAGGAGGGCACTTCCTATAGGAAGGTCTCATGACCTGTGTTTTAGTCAGATTTCTCACTGCTGTGACTAAAAGACCAGACAAGAACAATTTTAAAGGAAATATTTATTTGGGAGCTCATAGTCTTGGAGGTCTTAGTCCATAGACAGCTATTTTTTCTTTCTTATAGAAAAGGTAGCATATCATGCATGTTTTTCTTCACTTTGCTTCCCTCAACACTGTCCCCTGGCAATCACTGTAGTGAGAAACCCTCCTTGGTGTTTCTACAGTGTATTTTGCTGTGTGGTGGAAGCTCTGCCTATTTAACTATTGACCCATCGGTTCCAGCTGCTGCTAGTCTTTATCACCAATAGTGTTGCAATGGTACCTGCACATCTTGTCTTGTGCTATTCTTGCTAGTATGTTTTTGGGATAGTGTTGTAGAATTTCGATTCCCAAAAGACTAACTTCCAGGGTGACTGCTTTGTCAAATGGTATCTTTCTGCTAGGTTTGGCCAAGTTCCTCTTCATCTGAATTGTGCCATTCTCCCCTCCCTCCAGCAGTGCCAAAGGGCCCTCCTGCATCACGGTTGCCTCACCAGTAGAGCACGTGCCACATTTTAGTTGTTTGCCAACCTAACCGGCAAGCAATGGTATCTTACTGTAGTTTCAATTTACATTCATCTTGTGATAAGAGAAAGTGATATTGGGCACCTTTTCAAAGGGCTAACAGTCACTTTCACTTATTTTCTGTGCATTGCCTGTTCATATCCTTGATGAAGCTTTTCTTTTTATTTTGAATTATTACCTTTCTGTAAACAGTATCAAATCCTAGCAAAAATACTCTGTCCAAGAGACCTCAGCTCCTGTGAAATACAGTGGAAGGTGGCATGGGACTCTAGAGTGTAATAAGGAATATTGGATTTCTTGGGTATTTTAATTCACATAATTAACTAATCAATTCAACTAATAATGTTTGCATACACACTGTGTCTGAGCACTGTTCTCTCTCAAAGAGTGGTGGAGAAGAGTTTCCTCCACAATTTGTTCTTGTCAGGATTTTTGTCACATATAGCAACAAACCACAGGGTCTTGAGAGGGGAAATCAAAGGATCCCATCAGGACTTGACAGGGGCCTATTACACTCAGTGAAGAAGATCCTCTGAGGATCTTTGGAGATAGGGCAGGAAGAAGGGTCGCTCATGTTCTCCTGGTTGAAATCCTATATAAAGAGGTTTAACTGAATTTGTGACACAGGAATGAAAGAAAGGCAAATGTGAATCAAAGGCCCCATCCCATTATTCCCACCCTAACCTCAGATCCCCTCCCAGCGCCTCTAAATCCAGGGAAGCCATTTCACACTACTCTCTAAGACTGTCTTTAAGCCCACCCACCATACACATGCACAGCAATTCTCTCACACTCTCCAGATGAGCCACTTCTGGAGGGTAAGCCTGGCTCAGGGGATAGGGCTGTGGTGTACAATGGGAAGCCCTTTCCTCCCCTTCCCACTAGGTGTTTATGATTATGCACAGCTTCCCTCTGGAAAGGAAAGGCATGAAGTCATGTCTCCATTTAGGGTCTGTGTGGCTTTGAGCTCCTTCTCAGCCCTTCTCATACTATCTGTTACCCCAGACAAACACAGGACTGAGACTGCACCTGTCCTCACAAGTCTACCTGACATGTGGACAAGGACATTCTCACGCCCATGGGTTTCCTGGTCACTAGAAACTACTAGTGTTTTTTCAGCTACTTGTGGTGATAGGGACAATTGTCCTGGGCTGGGCTGGAGAATCATTATGCAGGAGTGAGAATTTATGTTTTTATGTATGTCTATTTCTCTATTTTTTTAAGGTACTGAGACTGAATTCAGAACCTCACCATACCAGCAGGTGCTCTACCACTCAATGTACTAGTGAAGCCAGACTTTGAGAGCAAACTCCATTCTCCTCTTCTCCTGGCAGGTGGAATCAGCTCAAAGTGTGGCACCTGGAAGAGCCAGCTTCTTCCTCTGGTATTGAGAGTGTGTTACGGCTCTCAGGGTGGGAGCTCAAGATGGTGGGCCATGCCCACCACTGTTGCCATGGACACCATTGCTCATCACCAACTTTTCCCTGGGTTCTTGTCTTACAAACACGACAACAGAATCCAAGGGTGGAAAGAGCAGGATTTATTCAAGTGTGAAAAAGAACAGAAAGTATATCTAAAATGAACAAATAAAATTAGAAAATAGAAACAGAACTCTCACAGGGACAACAGGTGAGCCTAATAGAGGTTGCCGCCTGAATGTGCTAGTCTAGGGGGCTTTTCTACACTTGGGTTAACACCATTGGTCCAAATTCATGCTCATCAGGGCTTGGGAAAGTGCCATGCTATTGGCTAGCCCTACAATCCCATTCAGCTCTGCCTCACTTGTTTTATACCCATTTGTTGGGAAGCGAGAGGTTCGTGAAATTGGGGATGTTGCAGGGTGTGGGTGTATGTAGAGCAGGTGTCCACACCAGGCCAGCCTGCCCCTGTGAGGTGACAGGTCTGCACCCTCTGGCTCCCAGCTCCTGAGACCCACACTGTGATGGTGGTTCTGTGGCCCTCCAGGGCCACAGCTCCAGGACAAGGACTTGGCTTCATTGTTTAAATATACTTCAGTGGCACTAGAAGGAGCTTCTCACCTCTGTGTTCAAGTCGTGTTCAGAGCACTGTGGCCTCTGACATTTTGTTTTGGTTGGGGGTAGGTTAAAAACAGGTCCCAGAAAATGAGAAAAGTTGAAAAAGGCTGTTGACAGCATTTGGTAGAGTCAGGGTCTGAGGTCATTAGTTAGAGGCCTCTTAAGTGCTTGCCAGCCTCCTCTGTGACCTGTCCAACGTTCAGGTAGCTGTGCTGAACACCAGGGTGTGCCAGCAGGACCTTGCTACTCCCATGGCACCCCTGGCCTTTGCATGTTGTCGTGTACAAATGTTTGTCATGTACATGTTTGTCATGTACAAATTTCCTGAAATATTTGTGCACTCAATTATCCTCCCTTAACTATCTGACTTTTATTCATCTTTCATATCTACTCTGAAAAATCCAGCCTGGGTTAAGTGTTCCTGCTTCCTGTTCCCATGGCGTCTTATACTCTCAGTGTCATATCATTGACCTCACTGCATTATAATTGCCCATTTATTTGTCTGTATCCTTCACTAAGCTGTAAATTCCATGACAGGGACTCCTTTCTATCTTATATGTGGCTGTATTTTTATAGCCAATCATGTCAGTAAATTATAGGCTTTTGGTTAAATAAATAAATATTTTGGAGACAAGATTTCTCTCTACAATATGTGATAATTCATAAGCATCAATTAAATATTTATTCTTATCAAATACATTTAATATTTTTAGTCACTAAAATGTATAGCTTCAAATTGTCACACACTTGAATTTCATTTGGAGACATTTGAGATGTTATAAATTATATCAAGAGTGACACTCTACTCCAGGCACAAATGCACACAGCCAAACACAAGAAGTGTTATTAGACACAGCACTGCACAGGAAATTGGGACATTTAAATTCAGATCCCCATTTCACCACAAACATTGTGTCTTTGGCAAATCTCATCCTTTTCAGGATTCATCCTCATTTGTAACATAAAGGGATTATATTAAAATGTTCCACTTGGTTCTCAAAGATCTAGCCTTAAAATTCTGAGTACTAACAATATTAGCTTTGAAATCTGGTATGTCTTAGTTCAAAATCTGGTCCTTAAACTTACTGGCAGGATTTCCTAGTCTGTATAATGGGGGTAATTGCTACTCAATAATGTTGTCATTGATGAATTAAATAAGATCAAGTTAGTTCTTGACCTGGATCAGGTACTTAGTAAGTGTTCATTTCTTTTCCCTTTAGGAAATGTGAAATATCATAAATAGGATTTAACTGGGATAAAAGAAGATAGTTTATGTAATAAGTTCTGTTTTTCACCTTGCTAACTGCTAACACTGCAGGTGTGACTAGGGAGCAAATACCACTTGACTTTTGGTTTCATTTTCTTAGAACCCTATTCTATTGCCAGACACCCTGGTGTTGGTCATCTTGCTTAGGAGGTAATTAAACCTGGAAATTTGAACATGACAGGATAACAAGTACCAAGCCGTTGATGTATGTATATAATGGGGGAAAGGAGAATCTAAATTGATGACCTTATACCACCTCCAAAGATAAGTAAAATCATACTTGATCATTCAAAAGAAGGACACAGATTAAAGTGATTCATAAAAAAAAGACCCAGATACTGGTGAAATCTGTTTACCAAGCCTTAAAATTTGGATACCATTATTAAGTCATTTCCAAGCAATAAGGAAATATAGGAAAAAAATGGTCTTCTGATTAGAGCCAGTTCCAGAAGATAGACACCAAAAGGGTTCCCATTGTCAGATTAGCAGTTGAAAGATATCAGCAAAGTTGCTGAATTTTTTTTTCTATTTTCAAGCTATTCTTAGTTTTATATAGTGATTTTAGCCTTTATTTATTTGGTAATATTGAGAGCAATTTCATGTAGAATGTATTTTTGCCTTGCTGAAGTTCCTTGTTATCAATAGTTTCCAGAGAGTCCCACCAGGCCCACCTCTTGGCTTTTGACTGACAGCAGGGTGACATCAGAATTTCAAGTCTGCTCTGCCATGACAACTCTGTCACCTTGGCCCATGCTGACTGGTTCTATCTGGATTCTTAATCATTTTTACAGGTTTTATGGTTAGGAGGAATTATCTTTATCTTCCAGAATCTGGTCTGTGAAGGGACACATAACTTGGGTTCTTCTTGTCAATGTTACTTCCTGCCTGAATTTCCTTGTAGATAATAATTTGCTGAAGAATAAGACATATCCTTTCCACTTTGGTTAGGCAGAGCTGCAGGTAAATTGTTTTTTGGCAAAGAAAGCATGTGGGGGTGAAGAAAGCATGTGGGAGTAAGCACAGTGGGACATTTCATAGAATTATTCTCTTAATGTGTGTTCCCACCCTCCTCATCTGTCTGTCCCCTAACAGCAATGGTACATCTATACATTTCTGTAGTAGCATCTATAGACTTCTGATCTTGGATCCTAGGCTCATCTAACTCTTGAAGATCCAGCATCATATAAGGGTATAAAGTAGGCACAAGTTGTTTACTTTCTCCGTAAAGGCAGATAGTAAGGGGTGGCAGGCCTCTGCAGGCCACACTATAACTGTCTCTATATCAAGTACTCATGAGAGCAACTGAAGACCACATGCCAATGAATGGGGCACTGGCATAGTTTTCTATGCCCTAGTTTTCTGACCCTAGATTAGGGTATCTCCTGTGTCTCCAGTGTTGGTGCCCATCCTTATGCTGTCTTTCCCAAGTGATTCTGCAGATGCATATTTTAGAGTGAGCAGCAGGTCTTATGCTCCTGTGGCTTCAGATGGTCTGGTTTTTAGGAGGGGTTCCTGTAGATTGAGGCCTACTGTACCCCCACCCACACTCACACCCTTTGCTGCCCAGTGGATTCTTCGGTTCATGTTGATTATAGGGTACACTTTCTAAAGCCACAGGTGTGAGCTCAAGGTGAAGTGATACACTTAGTAGAGGACAAATGTGTGTTCTCCAGGATGAGATACTATTTTAAGCATTGGTCTGGGGAAAGTAGTGTCAGAAGATTGTACTTGACCTTCTCTACCAGGGTATCCCTGACCCCACAGGTGACTCACTAAGTCCATGGATGATTCATTTCAGTTACAAATTCAGAGAATTTGAAATAACCATTGAATGGATCTGTGGCCCCAGACCTCTAGGAGAAGAACCTGGGACAGGTCCATTTATTCCTTATTCCTGGCCCCATGTGAACCTTGTCAGAACCAGGGGGCCATCATGATGCATCTTGAGACAGGGTCTCCCTATGTTGCTTAGGCAGATGAACTTCTAGTCCTCCTGACTCAGGGTTTTGGTACCTGGGATTACAGACACATGCCACCATAACAGGATCAACTTTTAAAAATTATTGTTATATACATTTTTAATGGTTGATTTTTTTGCCCATTTCATTAAACTCTTATTACAATATGATCATTTCTGTGTTTTTGTTTCTGATATGAGTGAGACATGATCTTTTTGTTACCTGCTCCCCATTCTTGGTATCTATTCCATTGTTGTGTAAGTGATAAATATTTATTAATATTACTTATTAATATTGAGTTGATTTAATAGTTTAGTAACAATGATCATGCAGAAGTATAGAAAAGATGTTCTTGTATTAAAAAATAAATAGTACTTCTTAGTGAGATAAGAAATATTAGGATTCTAGTCAACTAGATCAAGAAGGTCATGGAGAGAGTGAATGTCCATTTTAGATTTTCCCTTGCCATTTTGTATAAATTTATTTAGGCTGTAATTCTCTCAATAGCCTGTAAAGGAAGTAGCATTTTCATTTTAGAACTGGGGAGATTAGAGTATTTATGTAAATGTTCAAGTTATTGTTGTAATTGTAGGGCTAGGTTTTGATTTAAACCTTCTACTTTGATCTTCTGCTGCTTCCCCTTTGCTTGTCAGACTTAAGTTCCCACAGTCCTTTCTGTGCCTCGAATAAGGCAAACTGTTTCCTACTTGGAAACTTTGTTGTTGCTCCAGCCTGTTCTCTAATACCTGGGAAGCCCTTATGCTAGAGCCACTTGTGGATGATTCCTCTCATCTCAGGTCTTGGCTCAAATGTCTTCTTACAGTTTAGTTTTGAAAGGCACCCTGTCTACCTTAGCTACTCTACCAAGTTCTCTCTGCTTTTACACAGCATCCTGTTTGTATCCTTCATACCACTAATCACATCTTACATTATCTTGTTTATTTGTTGGCATATTTATTGTCTACTTTTCCTTAGTAAGGTCTAAGGTCCAAATATGAGTTCTTGATTACTGTGTATCTTTAGCACCTAAAACAGTGATTGGAACATTGTGAGTACTCGGTATGCATTTATTGAGAAGAAGAAAGAGATAAAGGATGAGGAAGAGCTAAAGGGAGAGAGAATAAGAGTGAGTAATGAGAATCTAGGTACAAGTTTCCAACTTCTTTCTCACTGGATGATTGACTCCTATTGGAATAAGTTATGTAATTACAACCTGTTCTTTTTGAATTTCCTTATTTAGGAATCCAATATGCCATACTCCTTTTAACTCAAATCTGCAAGACTCCAAAATTAAAGTCTGAGTAATTAGAGTAAAAACCATGGGTTGCACAATTAATAATGCTAAATATTCACCTTGAAATAATTGCAGGTAGTCACTAGAACCCATAAATTGGGGAATGAAACAATAAATTTCATAAAATACTTTTCCAGATACAGATAGAATTGTAGATCAACCAGGACACAAGAGGTGAGAGCATTATGTTGTTTGATGACTTCCCTGAGGAGAAAGTCTGCTGTGTGTGTGTGTGTGTGTATGTGTGTGTACACAAGTGTAAATATATATATATATATATATATATATATGCACACACATATATGCATGTATATATGTGTGTACACATATACAATAAATTTCATCATAAAAGGAATATTAGAATTATAACCTTGCTGCTACAAACCTTACCAGTGTGATAAGTATTGAGGGAAATCTACTTAGGATAAAGAATAAGATGTGATTATCTATTTCTCTTTAATTAGTCATCTTCAGTATCAATCTTTTAATTAAAATACTTCAGGAGAAGAGGTATTCTCTTTCACTGGTACCCCATATCACCTAGGAACTTGTACATTGGAGAACTATTTTATGGTTCATTTTCTATGAGGGCTCTGAGACTTTCCTTGGAGATCTTACAGTACCTGCAGTCCACAATGGACATTTTTATTTTGCTATGACACTCAGTAGTCAATTGCAGAGTCTTGAAATGATAGTGAAGCTCGGAATTTAAAATACATATATTAATGTGTGGTTAATACACTATAAAATATGATTAAAAGTATCAGTTTAAGATATAACATATAAGACTAACTAATATATAAGTCTTACATAACATGTAAGATTAAGATATAAGACTAATGTTGGTCTATGTCTTTATTCTAGTCCTAAAGAATATTCTCACATATAATAAAGAATTTCCATTTGATGTTCGGCCTGTCCCATTAAGGTAAATAAATAAGCATCCATATTTTGTCTTCTGATTTTATTATCTATTTTATGCCTGTTTTTCAAATATTTCTGGATTTTTTCCCTATCAAATTTGGTATTGGTGATATGGCTGATACCATTGGTAGCAATGAGATGATTGACATTGACATTGATATCAACATTAACCTAATAATCAGCATCTTATCTGGGAAGTTAGTGGCTCTGAGGGTTAGCTGGTATATTAAGTGGAGTAGCTCACTATTTTTTCTATCCTTTTTTATATAGGAGAATTTCAGCCCCTGGTGAGGAAGAGCATTTGGAATTTGAAGAAGATGAAGAAGAAGGTGGCGCTGGAGCAGGGTCTCCTGATTCTTTTCCTGCTAGAGTGCCTGGTGGGTACAAAAAATGTACATTATATAATTAAAGGTCAGGTGTTTGGAACTTACTTTTGTACTTGTTAGTGGCAGGTAAAACATCTCCAGTTTTGCCAATCTTAAGCAAATTATCATGGCCATTCTGTTAGCAGTAGCTATCGGTTTATTGTGAAAGTATCTTACTATTTGTGTCAGGGATCCTCAAAACATCCCGTGTTTAGTGATTGGCTAGGAAGAACCACAGGACTCAGCATATAGCTGTACTCACAGTTGTATTCTGAGTCATTACAACAAGAAAACACAAGAACAAAATCAGCAAAGGGTAAAGGCACACAGGCAAATTCCAGAGGAAACCAAACTTCTAAGAGTCCTCTCCCAGCAGAGTCAAATATGTACTTGATTCTCTCAACATTCTTTCACACCTGTGAAATGAAAAATATTGTCTATTGGGGAAACACTGTAGAGATTCAGTGCACAAGACACTTATTGGGGTTAGCATGAACCAAAACTACAGACTCCAGGAAGAAAGCAAGTGTTCAGCAGAAACCATATTGTTTGCATGGATGGTTTAGGCACAGTGATCTTCTTAACAGGGCATGATAGGAATCCTGCTGAAATCCAGGTTCCCAGATGCTAGCCATGGGCCAACATTGTAAGTAGGCTTTCTAGAGTAACTGTTTGCTATGTTAATTTTTTTCTTTATATATCTAGCTGTTCTTTAAATAATCATATATGATTGTGAAACCTGGACCTGGAGGAAAGGATACTAAACAGTTGCCCTTAACGGGGAAATAAAGAATACATAGCAAGTCCTTTTTATTTGTGGAAGATCTTGACAAGGTTGTAAAATACCCTGGTCAAGCACCCTGAGTAAATTTTTTGCCTCTTCCACTTCTATACTTTCTTCTGTTCTTATACAGTGCACAGTTTTTACTTCTGATGAACTAGTTCATTTTTTGGAAGTGTGGATATAACACTGTACTATTGTGATGCATTTTTTATGCTTTATGGTATAATTAGATATAATATACATATCATCCAGAAAACTTCATAATTAAAGTCATATTCCAGTAATTTAAATACTCTTTGGTAGAAGACGTTTGAAATATAAACAGTATAGGCTTAGACAAACAAGATACCTGCACTTTTGAGTCTATCATCTGCCAATCAGTAGTTAAGTGACTGTACGTAATTCTTTATAAAAGGAGATGTTGACAATGCCTAATTCATAGGGTTACAATGAAAATTAAGGCACCACATACAAAGCATTTGGCATGATACTTTTCATTTGCTGGAGTAGTGGTGGCTACTGTATTTTCATTATCACTTCTAAATGGTGCTAACAGTCCTACACCATAGGATTACTGGAAAAATTACAATCACTATAATATGTTATTGTTAGTGTTTCTTTGATACAAGGTAATTATTTTCAATCTGCTTGTCCTTATGAAGAAAGAGCTATATTTTACTTGTCATATTTGTAGGAAATTTCAAGATTGCTGAGATGATGAGGTAAATAAATTTGCTAAAATTTTTCTGTATTTTTTATTTCCTTTTCAAACCACATGCTGTACTTGAAATAGATTCCAGTTCTATAAATTTCTGGTTTGATTATTTGTTCACTAGCTATACTTCTGTAGCAAACAAGATCCTTGAAGCAGATGATGTAAGTCATGAAATGGACAGATTAAGGTCTTTATGGGTTTCAGGTTGCTGAGTTGAAAAGAAACTCTGTAAATTAAGTCTATTTGCTATGAAAGATTAATCCCAAAGTAATTAGATTTTTGTATTCTGATATAGCATTTTGGTATTTTATTTCAGAGATACAGAAAGCTCACTAAACCCTTCTATTCCCTGAATTATTTTCCTCAAAGTAAGAAAGAGTACATATAGTTCAATTGGCAATATTTGATTTGTAATCATATTTTCCAGGGCCTATGTCATTATAAAATTGAAAATGTCATTGAAGGACAATTTAACCTTTAACTTAATTGTAGAATGGGAAAAAATTGTTATACTGTGGACATCCAAGATTTCAGTCGTGATAAGGCTGTTGTGTCTATATTATCATGGAAGGGTGCTTCTAAGAATTATAACATTTTTATTACCTTTATTTTATGTAATTTATATAATTGTAAGTTTGTTGTACTTTTTTTTTTGGTACTGAGGATTTAACACAGGGGTACTTTACCAGTGAGCCACATCCTCAGCCCTTTTTACTTTTTATTTTGAGACAGGATTTCACTTAGTTGCTTAGGGCCTCACTGAGTTGCTGAGATTAGTCTTAAACTTGGGATCCTCCTGCCTCATCCTCCCAAGTCACCTGGATTCCAGGCTTGTGCCATAGCATCTAGCTTATTATGATCTTTTGAAAAAAAATATTTATTAAGGTGTCCCTTGCATATATAAAAGGCATCTTTTTTAGTGTGCAGCTTTATGAGTTTTGACAAACACACATGCTAAACACTACTACTGTTAAGCTAATGAGATGAAGTATAATATATGACTATGGTATGACCAAGAGTAGTTTATTCCCATTTAAAATTAAAAATGGATTTTTATCCAACCTTTCTTGAAAAGAATAAAAAATTGTTAAACCTTTCTTTGACATTAATATCATTTTCAAAGCCTTCAATTCTCATAAGACAAACAGTAACTTTTGTGTACTGCTTTAAACACTAACTGGCTTAAGTACATATAGTAGTTTAATTTTCTTAAGGTAATCTCAGTAGATTTCATTTAAATAGAGGATATAAATTTATAACCTATTATTTATTACCTGAAAACTTATTTATCATGTTGAATATTAAAGCTTCTAAATGATAAACCAAAGTAATACAAATTAAAAAAAAATAGCTGGCCAGGATTATATGCTTATAATCCTAGCTACTTAAGAAATTGAGGCAGGAGGATTGCAAGTTTGAGGCCAGTGGGGGCAATTTAGAGAGACATTGTCTCAAAATAGAAAGAACTAGGGATGTAGCTCAGTGGTAGGGTGCTTGCCTCACCTGTGTGAAGCCCTACATTCGTTTCCTAGTACCACATGCAGAAATAGCCATGACATAATTTTAGACAAAATTAAAAAAAAAACATTTCTGAGTGACCTAAACATAAGCCTAGCAATCTCAACATTATTCTAGATTTGTATTGGTTATTCATCTTTTATATAGTCTTAGATATGTACCAAAAATGTTTTTTTGAAACTCAAAATGAAGAGTGAATCTTACTTCTTTAATATCAAACCTGTACTTGTTTCTTTCCTGCATAAATATTCAATTCTGAGTTGAACTTGAGAGTTAAGCAAATATGGATTTCATTTTCAGCTAAAGTGCAGTTTTTTTCTTACCCATGCATATAGGAAGTTGAAAACTGCAACAAAATATTCATTGCTGTTCCATGAATATTAGGGCATCCTTATTTCACAGAATTTTAGAATATATTTAGGGTTAAGCAGTAAATACCCTCAAAGTGTGCAGTTAGACTCTGGCTCTCCGTGCACTTCCTTTCTCTCAAAGTCTCAAATTCTCAGACTGAGCCGAACAGTCAGAGCCAGAGTCCCTCATCCAGTCATGTACTTATTTTTTTTTTAAAGGAACAGTTTCTTTTTTTTTTTAATATTTATTTTTTAGTTTTTGGCGGACACAACATCTTTGTTTGTATGTGGTGCTGAGGATCGAACCCGGGCCACACGCATGCCAGGCGAGCGCGCTACCACTTGAGCCACATCCCCAGCCCCAGTCATGTACTTATATTGAAAGGAAAGGAAAATACCATTCAATGTTATCTGGTAGTTCTCCTAGCTGTTTTTCAATAGTTTTAAGGCTTGCTAATATTCTATTACTCTCAAGCAGTTTTGGAAACATTTTAAGATTTCTTTTTTATAATTTGTTTCTTGTTTGTTTGTAGTACTGGGGATTGAATTCGGGGGTGCTCTACCACCTAGCTACATCCCCAGCTCTTTGACTTATTTTTTTTTTTATTTTGAAACAGAGTTTTGCTAAGTTGCCCAGGCTGGCCTCTTCTGCCTTAACTTGCCAAGTTCCTGGGATTACAGGCATGCACCACTATGTCTGGCTCAGTTTTTTTTTTTTTTTAATCCATGAATCTTGTCACTTGAAGTCAAAAGGTTTTCTCCAGAGCTTTGCAGATATTGGTTCATAGGAAATGTCTATTGAGTAGGCTCTTCATCAAGGCTCTAAGCAACATCTGGCCTGCTTTTTCTTGAAAGTCCTCTGGCCACTCAAATTTTTAACCCAACACCTGTAGTAACTCTTCCTTGCATGCTAAATGGCAACTGCGTATGAAGCATATACCCACTGATTCATCTTAGGTTTTGTGAGAGTATTTATTATTTTTTTCCAGATATGATGGTGACACTTAAGAATTCAGCCATTATCCAAAACACATATTTCTGAACATAGAAAAATACATATTTCTAGTACCAGTCAATAAAGAAAATAAAAACAAGAATATATTCATATAACTTATATACAAGCAACTTTAATCAGGTATAATTTTTAACAGACCTAGAAATATTATTATTTGAATGCTAATGAACCCTAAGATTTTTATCAAACTTTTAATATAATTTCAAATTGAACAAACTTCTTATGATTTTACTCTTTATCTTGAAAGGTTGGACCAGTTTCTCAACTACTAATCAGTTACCAACCAAAAGAAATTGTGCATGTGTTTTCATATTTTCACACAATTTGTATGTGTGTACAAATTGCAGATGTGCAGTGCAAATTGCAAAATTTTTCTCTTGCTAGATTTTTAAGACCCATTTCATGTTTTGTGCCATCTACAAAATGTTATGACCAAATAATGATTTGACAATACCATTATTTTAAATTATGTTAAAATTATCCCAAAATAATAGAAAATATTATTTTATATATATCCTTTTTATTGGATTTTAAAATTACAAAGAAATGTGCACTTAAAAAATGTGTGTGACAGACTTTGAATTGGTAGTATCAACCATCTGAATTTAATTGCAAGTATGATAAATCTAAAACAAAGAAGACATAAATATATAATCACACACATATGATAATGCTGAGTTTACATTTTAGATATTAGGTTCATCTCTGTCCTAAAAGTATGGACAACAAATTTTGTACTCCTTATTCATGACATTTAATTCACCAAGCACCAAGGCAAAATGAAGACTGACTCACCTCTTATTGAAGTAAATGCCTGTGACAAACATTTGTACGATATCATGTAAAAAGCAAATAAATTCAAATCAGTGTTTTGAAAAAATATAATCTTTGGTAATTTTCCTCTTTTAATGTTCTGACCTAGACAATAATGTACTATTTTGGAACAAAGACTGTCATGCCATTTCCAATTTTGGACTAGAAATTGTCCTTATGGTATGATATGAGATATAAACAATAGCAATTTTAAAAAGCAAAAATAAAAAGTTGAAAGAAAAGAATGACTTCCTCTTCTGCATGTGAGGACAGGGTCTTAAGGATCCCACTGACCTTCATATCCATGTCACTCCAGACTCATTCTCAGGCTGGTGGTCCTTTCATTGTCTGATTCTCCATGATCTCTATGGCTACACAGAGACTATTGAATGTGAGGCCATCCTACTTGATACTCAGACCTTCATTTTTTCTCAGCATCCTCTTGTAACAAAGAAGTTGTGGGCGATGGGCGGGGGGTGGGGGGCTTCAGATGCTCTCCCATTGTTTTTCTGTACCTGTTGCAGGTAGAGTGGTGCTTCATTTCTTGGTCTGTGTCAGTGCTGTGGGGTGCCCAGCAGAGGCAGAGGCCTTACTTGCACAATTCCCTTTCCTCTCCACAGTGGCAGTGGCTGTAACATTCTTGGCTAGGTCAGACGCTTTTACACAGTTTTTAAAACATTCTTGAGCGAACTTGTCTATGTTTAACAAACAGCCATTTGGGGGATCCATAGCTACCTTCATAAATTGTTTTCCACAGATGAAGCACAATGAAATAGAGCAACTTGAGTTTTTACCCAAGTACCACCTGTTAATAAACAGTTTCCATCAACAAGATGGACTTTTTGGTGTCCCCTATTACAGTAGTGTGGTGAAATGGTTCCAAACCTTCTAATTCATTGTCATTACTTTATCAGAGTTGTCTTTAGGTTTAGGCTTAGAATCTTACTCTCGCAGAAAAATCACACTGAATTGAGTAATTCCTTCCAACTCTTTTTGACACCAGTGAGAGCATGCCTGCTCTGGTTGGTGCATAAGAGGTGGTTGGGGCAGATAAGTCAGAAAAAGACGTGCTTTCTGTGTTCAGTACAACTTGGGGCTCACCAGCTACCAATGGCTTCCTTTGTCTTGCAGTAAAAACTGAAAGTGGAATTAACCAAATGAACACAGTCCTGCTGCTCACTGCTATATGAGTGTTAAAGACCTATCATATTGCTATCTGGGCTACTCAGTCTCTGTCCATTCCTGTGAATGTGCATTGCCCAGTGTACAAAGTTCAAATGTTACTCTTTTTTAATCACTCCCTTACTTGGAGTTCTTAGTGACAGCTCAATAACATCCCTGGGATGTTATTGAAAACTTGGTTTGGACAGCAGTAGCCATTTAGAGTTTTCCATATTTAAAAGTATGAGGCATAAATAGTGGCCTCACAAAAATGTCTATATTCTAATCCTGGGAACCTGTGACTGTTATGTTACATGGCAAAAAGAACTTTGCAGAAGCTTGAGATGGGGAGGTTCTGCTGCAGTTCCTTTTAAGGCTTTAGGGACAATTAAAATAAAGATGTTAAAATGGAACATGATGGTTAAAAGCATGGACTCTGTAGCCAAACTGCTGTGTGATTATGGATAATTTGTTTTTCTATGTCTCAATTTTCACCTCTGAAAAATAGAACTAAACTATTGTTGTGAGGATTAGATGAGAGGATTAGGATAGTATGTGGCACATCACAAATACTCACAAGTGTTAGCTATTTCTTATTTACATAGCAATTCCATGTGGAAGAACATTTCTTCTGATCTTTGCTCTAGATCTGAGAGCAGATGATCTAGCTGGAATAGCACAGGTTACACTGGATTGTGTGTAGGGATTTCTTTCTTATCCTTGTTAGTCTTTGAATTTTATGAATGTAGTTGACTTGTTCTCATATTACACTATGTAATTGGATATGTTAATTCTTCACTTAGAAATCTTCCTTTTAATGCATTGGCTCAATTTACAACTATCATGGTTTTATCTTTGATGCAGAAACATGCACCCTTTTTCATCTAACCTGGGAGCTATTGATGGTATGGTATTATTTTAGTATTTGATCTTCTTTTATGTTTATTATTTCTTCACTCATTGATATAGATTTTCTAGCCATTTTTTTTTTTACTAGACAATGATAACCTCTAGAACTGGAAATTCAGTCATTCATTCAATAAAATATTTCTTCAACAAAGATCTGTTTAATCCTTGTGCATACTACAAAAGGAACAGTTCCCACACCTTTCAGGATGCTTATTGTGTAGTCAGCAAGACAGAGCCAAAAGCACATGATTATGATTAGAGATGTGTACCAATGTCATAGGTTGGCAAAAAGAAGGACTGAGGGAGTTCAGTAAATCTAGACAGATTTAGGACTCACTGAGTATATAGGAGTTGACCATGCAGAGAGAGAGCACATCATAGACCATTCTGAAACACCTAGGCACCTTTCTATGTAATCTATGATCTTAATTACAGTCAGCTTCCTTCATCATGAAGCACAAGGTTTGACATTCTACCTTGAATTAAAAAAGAAATTCAGACTTGAAATCACTGCCTCCATATTAAATTATTTGAAGCATAATGATTACATTAAACCTTACTGTGTAGTCTCAGGCAAAAAGATTGTTGGTAAGGAATGTAGCATCAGCCCTACCATTTCAACTGAAAGATCTAGATGATGATAGGTTATAAAATTGACTTACCCCAAAGTAACAAGTTTAATATCAACTTAGAAAAAATAATCTTAACATCAAAAAGACTTTGAAAGTTGTAAAGCAATCATCTTTTGACTGTCAAAAAAAGTAGTAAAGAGGTAAGACATAAAAGAGGTAACATTCTTGGGGGTTTCTTAGGGTGGGGTGGGGTGGGTTCTTTTTTTGTCTTTTTGGGAACTGGAGGCCGAATCCAGGATTTTGCAAATGCAAGGCAGACACTTTGCCACTGAGCTACATCCCAACCCAACATTCTTTTTTTTTTTTTTTTTTTTTTTAAAGAGAGAGTGAGAGAGAGAGACAGAGAGAGAGAGAATTTTAGCATTTATTTATTTATTTTTCTTAGTTTTCGGCGGACACAACATCTTCGTTTTGTATGTGGTGCTGAGGATCGAACCTGGGCCGCACGCACGCTAGGCGAGCGCGCTACCGCTTGAGCCACATCCCCAGCCCCCCAACATTCTTAATATATAAAGAAAAAATTTAATTGTAATAACCAAAGCAGAATACATGAGAGGAACAGACAACATGAGCGAGTGCGCACTCGTGCACACACACACACACACACACACACACACACATACACACACACACATTTAAAAATACCCGTTAAACATATAAAAAGATACTAAACTTTATTTTTAATAAAAAACATAAATTAAAGCTACTGTTGGTGAGTCTTAGGAGAAATAGGTACTTATTAATCACTGGTGGGAATAGAAAAATGGTGCAGTTTCTTTGGAGGGGAATTGAGCATTCTCTAACATATAAGTACATATTTTTATTTTTCCTTAGCAATCCCATTCCTGAGAATTTACTCTGAAGATGCACCCATAAAATACAGGAAAAAGAGGGGGAAACACTTGCATATACACCAGATTCTCTGTTGAGGTGTTTTTTATAATGATAAAAAGTTAGAAATAATGTAATTGCCATATGAAGATTGACTGAATAAACTATGATAAATAGGATACTGTAGAAAATAATTCAGAAAATCTCCATGAACTAATGAGTGATTTTTCAAAATATATTATTAGCAGAATTTATCAAGATAGTTCACATTAGCAGATTAAGGGGAAAGATTTCATAATGTTGTCAACAATGCAGAAAAAGTTTTCAGTTAAGTTTGAAATACAGCCTTGATTTTAAACAATTCTTGGCAAAGGACAGAAAAACATTCTTAACTTGATAAAACATGGCTACATGACATTTACAGCCCAAAATCATTTAATGATGAATTTGAACAAAACAAGAGTGTCTATTACTTCTTTTCATCAGCATTGTTTTGGAAGCCCTAGCTACTGCACTAGGACAAGAAAAATGAAATATAAAAGGGGGGATGTTCTTTATTTGCATATTTATGAATATATAGAGAATATGCAAAAAAACCTATTCATAACTCATTAATAAGATAATGCAGTTCCTGGATATAAAATTTGTACAGACAAATCAATTCTATCTCAAACAAGTAATAGTTGCTTAGAAAATGAACTATTATAATATTTATAGTAGTATTAAATAATATCAAGGACCTTATTATAAATTCAACAAAAGAAATATAAGAATTTTATGTAGAAAATAAACCTTTGTTGAAAGAAATAAAAGAATATCAAAAGGAAAAGGAAACTGGAACAATCTTGAAATTAGGGAAAAAGATGGAAGAGTGACTTAATAATTGTTATGGTTGGTGAGATGTTAAATTGTACATTCTCTTTTACTTTTTTCATTTCTCTCAATTGAATTGTTTATGAGAATGCATTTTATAAAAACAGTGAAGTCATTATTCTTTTTTTTCATTTGTTCATAATAGGTATTCTTGACATTAGATTTATTTGGACTAATTATAAATGCATGGAATATAATTTGCTCCAATTCAGTCCCTTCACCCTCCCCATCCTCCCTCCCACTGTTCCCTTTCATCCACTTTACTGATCTATTTACATTTTTTAAAATTAGTATCTTATAGATATTCAAAATGATGAGTTTCATTATAGTATATTCACATATGTGCATTGGAAAGTTAGTTTGGGTTTATTCCACAGTTTTTCCCTACCCACTCCCCATTCCCTTCTTTTTCTTTTACTGATTTTATTTTTTTTAAATACACGACAATGGAGTCTATTACAATTTTTATTACACATATAGAGCACAATTTTTTATATCTTTGTATAAAGTATGTTCATGCCAATTCACGTTATACATGTACTTGTTTTTTTGCATTACAATTCTTATTACACATATATACCACAATTTTTCATATCTCTGTTTGTATATAAAGTAGGTTGACACCCAATTTGTGTCTTCAGACATGTACTTTGGATAATGATGTCCATCAATCACATTCATTCCACATTCATTAGGAGGCTAATCCCCTGCCTCCTCCCTTTCCCTCACTCCCCTCTTCCCTATCTAGAATCCAACTATTCATCCCATGTTCCTCCTCCTTACCCTATTATGAGTCAGCCTCCTTATATCAGAGAAAACATTTGGCATTTGTTTTTTGGGGATTGGCTAACTTCACTTAGCATTATCTTCTCCAACTCCATCCATTTACCTGTAAATGCCATGATTTTATTCTCTTTTAAAAAAGTTCATTGAGTGTAATATATCACATTTTTTAAAATCCATTCATCCACTGAAGGGCATGTAGGTTGGCTCCAGTTTAGCTATTGTGAATTGTGCTGCTATAAACATTGATGTGGCTGTGTCCCTGTAGTATGTTGTTTTTAAGTCCTTTGGGTATAGTCCAAGGAGAGGAATAGCTCAGTCAAATGGTGGTTCCATTCCCAGATTACCAAAGAATCTCCATACTGCTTTCCAGATTGGCTGCACCAATTTGCAGTCCCACCAGCAATGTATGAGTGTGCCTTTTTCCCCACATCCTTGCCAACACTTATTGTTGTTTGTCTTCATAATAGCTGCCATTCTGACTATAGTTGTATCTTAGTTTTGATTTACATTTCTCTGATTGCTAGAGATGTTGAAAATTTTTTCATATATTTGTTGATTGATTGTATATCCTCTTCTGAGAAGTGTTTGTTCAAGTCCTTGACCCATTTTTTGATTGGGTTACTTGTTTTTTGTCAGGGCTTAGCTTTTTGAGTTCTTTATAAACCCTAGAGAGTAGTGCTCTATCTGATGTGTGAGGGGTAAAGATTTTCTCCCAGGATGTAGGCTCCCTGTTCACCTCACGGATTGTTTCTTTTGCTGAGAAAAAACTTTTTAGTTTGAATCCATCCCATTAATTGCTTCCTGGTTTAAATTCTTGTGCCATAGGAGTCTTATTAAGTAAGTTGGGGCCTAACACACATGATGAAGATTAGGGCCTACTTTTTTCTTCTGTTAGATGCAGAGTCTCTGGCTTAATTCCTAGGTCCTTGATCCATTTTGAGTTAAGTTTTGTGCATGGTGAGAGTTATGAGTTTAATTTCATTTTGTTGCATATAGATTTCCAGTTTTCCCAGCACCATTTGTTGAAAATGCTATCTTTACTCCAGTGCATGTTTTTGGCACCTTTGTCTAAAATAAGATAATTGTAATTTTGTGGGTTAGTCTCTGTGTCCTCTATTTTGTACCATTGGTCTACCAGTCTGTTTTAGTGACAATACCATGCTGTTTTTGTTACTGTTGCTCTGTAGTATAGTTTAAGGTCTCATATAGCGATACCACCTACTTCACTCTTCCTGCTAAGGATTTCTTTAGCTATTCTTGGTCTCTTATTTTTCCAGATGAATTTCATGATTGCTTTTTCTATTTCTATGAGGAATGCCATTGAGATTCTGATTGGAATTGCATTAAATCTATATAGTGCTTTTGGTAGTATGGTCATTTTGATAATATTTTGATTTGAATTAACTTCAAACTTTTGAATTGAAGTGGGTAGGATAGTACCAGATTGCTTTGAAGGGAGATTGGATCAGTTATGATCTGTCTTATAGGCTGTTCCTTAGAGCTGGCCTAAATTCACCCTCATCTGATAGTTCTACTTAGAAATAGTGTGCCTTAATCAGATCAATATCTTATATGGGAGTGTTCCCCAGATTGTAGCTGTGATTTTTTTCCAGATGACCAGATTGTTTTTCTGAAAGTGAGCACATTTTTAGTCATGTTGATTAGTTGTTCTACATCACATTGCTATTGTTTCTAGGGTTAACATTAATGATTCTAGGGTTAACATTAAAACCATCTCTCTCAGAATAATTACAAATTTTTGGGTGGTTTACGTCTTCTAAATCATGTCATCTAAAAATAATTGAGTGAGATGCTAATGAGATACTGCAGGAACAACTGCTGTTTTTCTGACAACTGATTGTGAAACCTTAAAACCTGCATACCTTGTCTTTATAAAGTGATGAGTATGCAAAATCTGGAAAGATATTCTATTTTTTAAATATAGGTAGATATGACTGCCATTTATTTCCTATTTAGATATATTGACATTCATATGAAAATATGCAGGTCATTAGCCTATTATAATTTCACTATTTACATTACTTTTAACTTGATGAGACATAAATAAAACTTTCATAGTACACAAGGTGGATATTTGATACACAGAACATAAAGATTTGTGAGGAGCTTTTTTGTGGGTTACATGTAGAACCCACGTATTTTAATATTCACTATTTTAAATGAACAATGCATGAAGGGAATGCAATACTTGGCCTATTTTTAAACTAGTGTAAAACCTAATGATACCATCCGTTTGCTTTTTAAAACGAATAACAGTTATTTTAGCCCTTGCACTTCAAGAGATCTAGTCTTTAATTTTTCAGTTGTCTGTTAGGTCAGTTTTGTTTACTAGATGAATGTTAACAAAACTATATGAGCCTGAAAGAATTATCAACCAAATTTAGTCTTTTCTTTCATCTGGATTGGGTTAATTTCACAAGTACAAAAGTAGTTCAGTCTACAGTAGTTCTAGGAAATGAAGAATTTGCCTTAATAAAATGTTCACTCAACTGAAACTCTGAGTAGTCAAAATTTCCAGACTCTAAACTTCTCAAGAGAAGGGCCTCATGTTCTCCATGTCATGTAAACTTTCCAAGGTGCTTGGCAGCACTCTGTACCCTGTGGAATACTCAGTACCTTTTTGTTTGATGTTACTGATGTTTGATGTTGCTCCCTTACAATCTACTATTAAAATGTAGCAAAACTGATACATTGTTCTTTCTGTTTTCTCATACTATAAAACATGTATATCAAAGTGATAATTTAAAAAAAACCTTTTTTTTTTGGTTGTAAATGGACACAGTACCTTTATATTTATATGTGGTGCTGAGGATCAAACCCAGTGCCTCACATGCAACCCCAGCCCCTCAAAGTGATAATTTATATGAAGAAACATTTAGCATCCTTCACATAAGAATGCTTTTTTAACCTCTATTTATTTATGTGGCGCTGAGGATTAAACCCAGGGCCTTGCCTGTGCTAGGCAAGTACTCTACCACTGAGCCACAACCCCAGCTGCCACCAAAGAATGGGATTATATGGAAAAAAAGGATGCTTTGTATGAATGTCTGTTTCATCAGCATTAAACAAACTTAAATTGAACATTGTCATCAGCTTAGCTTTAATTAAGATATGAATGACCAAACCTCCCCCCCAAAAAAAGGTGATTTTATCTTGAAGCAATTAACACAAAGCAATCTGTATCTCACAAATTAGTTGTTTAAATTTACTTTCTAGTGTGGGAGGGGATGAGTCACTGGACAATAATTACAACTATAGCAGTAATACTTTCAGGTTGAAACACTACTGCTTCACAAATGAAATGATTTTAGTAACTAAATTCAAACACAATTTGCTGGAGAGGACTTCTAAAACTTTTGATACAAAAGTATAATTGAATCAAGGGACAGTATTCTCTACACAACCTGTACGTGGGCAGCTACCTTGGGCTTTGCTACAGAAGTGGTACAATCAGATGGATGTAAGGAGAGGCAACTATGGGTGGGTTCAGAACTGCTCAGATAAACTACATAGAACACATTATAACTTACTAATAGAATAAATACAAAAAAGGCTTTAGAGGGAAAACTACTGTTGCTTTGAATAAAATAATAAATCTGCCTTTCCTTGAAAATCTATCTTCCTAGCTGACATCACCTTTATTTAAATGCTATTTTAAAATTAGGAGTTATAGTAACTTCAGCATTGCCTTGTGTCCTGTAGAGGTTGAAAGATACATTCAAAATGTGTTTGTGACTTAAATTTTATTTTACATGGTTAAAAATGGCATAAGCTATTATATGGTTTTCCTCTTACACACAGCTGCTGCTTCTACTATTAAATGGAGGTTATGTAGATTGAATTCTTCCTAAAGGACTCAAATTCTTTTTGATTCTGAGTTATCTTCAGTAGTTTAGAGATTTTGTTTCACAGAGATTTTGTTTCACACTGAAGCTTTTGCCCCTATTTTGAGAATACTTAGGGGACATAAAAAGAACAATGATATGTTATGTTCTAGGTTTCAACAATCCTATTACTTTCTAGAATTTAAAAGAATGGAAGAATCTGGTCTAGCAGTAAGCAAAAGTACCAGGCTTTTATAATTTTATTTAAATCTTAAACCTCTTTAAAATGTACTGTTAAAATTGCCGTAATTAAAATTACAGTTCTGGAGAGCTAGTTCTTAGAAACATTGTTTTAAAGACAGTAGTTACAGATTCAGGACTTGCTTTAATTGATTTTTAAATAAAATATATTTGAGTATCTATCAAAAAAAAGAATTTAATTCAGCCCATAGTTGCTGATTAAAGACATTATAAGCCTTAGAGTTTCATTCATTCTTAGAGGATTATACTTTTCTAATTTTTTTTATCATATTCCTTGAAAATCAGTGGCAAGGTATGGGAAAGAGAAGAGTGTGTTGTGTACATTTTTAAAAAGAAATTTCCTAATTTTTTATAGACACAACATACCACCTTATATTTTACTGTTATAATGCAATAATGGCAAAAGCAGTAGAACTTCAGGTCAAACAACTCTTGCTACCAATGTAAACTCATTCTCAGAAAACCATTCTCACATGGACAGTGGTTAGAAAAAAGTACATGAATGTGCTACAAAAATAGAGCCACAAGACTTCTCACAAGTAAAAGAAATCCTTTGTAGAAGTCCACAGTTGACCAAGGTCCAGCCTCCTTAACAGTGAGCAACAGGGAATATGCTGACAAGTCACCATCTTCAGTTCTGAGAGTGAGTTGACATGCTTCCCCAATGGCACAAAGTCTCATGACGATCCAATGAATCAACAGACACTTGGGAAATATTAATAAACATTTTTTATGAACTATTACAACAAAGAACTTCAGCAAGAAGGAAAATGAAGTTTATGATCTTTGAGTAAAAATTTTTAGTGTAGCAGTCTCTGCGACCAGATATTGAAAGAGAAAAAAAAATCAAGCTTATAAAACACCATTTCTCTGTTATCAACTGGAATACACTAAAAATAGGATAATGGAAATACATGTTCTTAAAGCATTTCCACAGGAAATGTCCATAATTATGACACTCTAAATCATTTAGCAATTGTATATGCTACATTAACTAAAACAAATGTATTCCTTATTGCACATTTTAAAATTGGAAGGATACTCTAGCTTAAGTGGGGGATATTTAGGGGGAAAATATTTTGGCTCAAAATGTATACTGCACCAAGGCAGCTTCATTCTAAAAACATAAACCATTTAAAATAAACTTTTATATTTTGAAGCCAATAATCCTTTAACTTGATGAATAGTTTATAGTCCATTTTCTGACTAAGTGTCAAAGGTTAATTTTATGGGCCCTGTTTTAAGGCCTGTGAACAGCCCTCACTAATCTGAGAATTAGGTGTAGGTGGAGGTTCATCTTTAAAGCCTGAAGGCATTAAGTCTTTTGCAGCAGGTGGTGGCCCATAGTCTTGGGGACCATGAGTTGGAGGTGGTAATGGGGCACCAGGAATGAAGTACTCTCTTGGGCCAAATGAGCCTAAAGGTCTAAATGGTGCTGGTGCGGGTCCTGGAAAAAAATCACGAGGGTCAAAAGGCAAATCCCATTTTCCAGGTGGAACACCTGGTGCATATTCTCTGAAGCCTATTGGTGGACACATACCAGGACCTGGAAAATAAAAAGGAAGTTATGTAAATACCCAGAAATTTCTGAACTAGGGTGATTTCAAGTATGTTAATATAGTCTTTAATTTCTCCCAAGCCTAGAACATCAACTGGTGAACATCCTGACTTGCCAGATGAGGCAAACTGAGATGGAACAAGTTTAGTTATAGCCTTTGACCAACCAGCCATGAAGCAACATATTAAGGATTTAAACATGGCTCTACCTAGCTCCAGGCTTGTCTTTTTTCTTTCCCTACTATATAATTGCAGAATTATTTCTATCTCACAAGAGCTCCATTTATATTTGGAAGTACTATATTACCATGACAAGATGATAGATCATGAAATAAGAACTTCACTACATCAAAGAAATATTGATAAAAGGAAATTCCACTATAATTACTGTATCCATTAAAAATTCATGAAGTATTTCAGCATGGACTTTACACATGCCATCAGAATCAAGGTGCATGCCCTCCTGAAAAAGGCCTTCCAAAGCCACCTAATTAAATCAGCAATATTTATTAGGTCACTGTTAAATCCTCCTCTTTAACACTTCCCTCTGACTTTTCTCAAGGTAAGGAGGGTTTGACTTTTCTATATTCTATAACCTACTGCTTATGCTTCCATTATGGGTGATTACAAACTTTATGTTATAGGATTTTCATATCTGTGACAAAATTTTAAGTTATGGCATGTGTCTCATCCACCTTTCCATCTATTGCAGTGCATATCAACAGATTTTCAACAAACATCTGCAGAAGTAATATTTCTGGCTTTTCTGTATATAGCCCCTTATCCTTGTCTATGAGAGATAGCTATTGCCTATCTCAGTATAAGATTATGTAGTGTCCCATATGTCCCAGAAAACTGGAGGAAAAGTTAAAATGTACTCAGCTTTATCCTTCCATTGTTAAGACCTGAGATAGCAACCAACTGTTTTAGCAAGCAATAGAAATGAAAGATGAATGTGATTTATAAGTCAATCACTACTGTTCAGATCATCATACCAAACGGTGGAGGAATTGGCCGAGGCCCAAAAGGCCCACCAAGCTGACGTGGCGGTCCATACCAAATGGGAGGTGGTGGAGGCCGTCCCATCGGGGGTCCCATGAAGGGTACCCCTGAGAAAGGAGGGGGCCCTTTCATAGCCATATGAACCTGCAATTTAAGATTTGAAAGCAGTTAAAAGTTTTAAAATTCCTATGTATTAAGACAAAGTACCAACACCGATAAAAGCTAAAACCCAAAACAGGCACCTGTCCAGAGAACACCATCAGTGCAACAAAACTACCCACCCCTCCTGTGTATTCCCACCGACAGCTTACAGAAGTTGGAAGGATGCCACAAGAGGGAGCAGTTTGTTACTGATTATATCTGCACAGGAAAGGGAAAGGCAAGAGGACTGGCAGAGGTTATTAACAGAGGTGATTTCTGACCAGTATGTCATGCTGTATTCACTACAATCTATTTCAAAGGGAGTCCCCCCCCTCCCCATCACTTCCCTTTCATCACAATAGCTCATTACTTCCATATTAAGAATGAACAGAATAAAATGAAAAATCCATTCTCTACCCATGTAATAATAGCTACTATTCAGAGTATCTTCAGTAAGTCTTTCATATATTATTCAACCTCTGAGATCTTTAAGTAGACTGTCTTATTTTAAATAAGAGGGAACAAAAGCAAATGGAATATCATAATTTGTTGAAGGCCACACTGCATATTAAAGGAACTCAATCCCAGGTTTGCCTCCAAGCCATGCTTTTCCCACCTCTACTCCTCTCTAACAATGGGTCTTTTCTCTCTTTTAAATCTTCTACTACAAAGGGATTTGGGGTCTTATCTAAGGTGCCCTTAGATTTCTCTAGAGATGTATATTCCTGGAATATATATACACTGGAACTTGAGAAGTATTTTCCATCACAGTGCTATATACACAAATTAGGAAGACAAAGCTTTAATATTTACATTCATTTACTGTACACCATTTGAGATATTGATTTATCATTTCCTATGAGTAGTGGGTTTGAAACTAAACAATTAAAATTTATTTTGTTATAGAGCTGCAGAAGACCTACCAGATATAATAGCAACACAGTTACAAGAGAATACACTTATGTGAACAAATGAGACCATTTCTTGGGACTGGCTCAAGAGGTCATTTTAGATGATCATTGTTTCATTGAAACAGTATTTCAATTTCAGAAAATCTGATACCAATCTAATTCAAATCACTCAAAATAGGGTTTGCACAAATGGAGGAATTCTTAAATAACATTCTTCCAAAAAAATAAAAAAAATATATGAATTATATAATTTATAATGAATTTACTTTGCCTTAGAACATTCAACACAAAACACCATATAAAGTTAGAGTGATAACTTTTCACATTCTGTAGTTCATTACAGTTGTACACACTTAAGCAACATTCCCAAGTTAAGGAGAAAAGTAAGCTCAATATTGCATGCAGTTTACAGCAAACAAGATCAGTGTCATGCTCTGAATATCCTTCCCAGAAATGCACAGAATAAAACCCAATTCAGTTCTCAACCTCTAAGCATCCAACTGGATGCTCAGTCAAAGAAGTAATGGTGGAGACTGAGGGGGTCTCAGGTTCTTGGGGAACAGTTTGCTTTTTAAAAAACAAATGGGATTGTACAAATAGAACACAAAGAAGGATAAAGCAAAGAGCAAGTACTGTAGGAAAGCTACATGTTCCTGCATGACCACATGATTCACAGTAACTACAGAACTTACCTTGCCCTCATTCGTAACCTTAGCTGGAGAAGAACTTCTGGAGCTGCTGTTCATGTGAGGTGGAACACATCCTGGGTCTGTTAGAGATCAAAGAATGGATTCAGACTTATTCTAACATGAAAAGAATAAAAATCATCCATCCACAATTACAGATTCTTTGAAATTACTTGGTCCCTTTACCAGAGGCAACAGGTTTCCCAGATGCCTCAGAAGACCAGTACGAGGTAAAGGTCCATCCATTGACCCTTGGGAAAGAAAGATCAGAGCCCTTGTATGTATTTTTCAGAAGAAATAAACCACTGGTGGACAGGTCAGGATTCAACAATACCTAGAAAGCAAAATGAAAAATGGGTTGCCCAGAGGTTGGGGTCATACCTCAGTTGTAGAGTGTTTGCCTAGCATGTGTGAGGCACTGGGTTTGATTCTCAGCACACATTTAAAAAATAAATAAAGATATCATGTCCATCTACAATTAAAAATATTTTTTTAAAAAAAATGGGCTGCCCAATACGTAAATCACAATTTATGAAGAGACTTAAGTAAAATAAAGAACTGCCTTGGGTTGATAGAACAGCAGATTAATAAGTATTGGTCCTAAACTTTAAGCTATAGACTTGAAGTATGTGTAGGCTGGCTTTTCTTTAGTCTGTATAACCTGACTTCCAATCTTACCAAGACTACAGTCCTATTTAGAATTGGAAATAAGACTCAGTATTTTCATGTAGGAAATAAAGTATGCTACATAAAGTTTAAGGCTACTTTTATAATATTTGGGAAAGGAACACCATAGAGATTTAATTTAAAGATAAAGGTTTACACTTCACAGAGTAAAATTTAAAAGAAAAAAACAATACAGAGACCTCCAGGAAAAAAAAAATGTTTTCTATTCTAGAACAGATTTTACAGAAAACATTCACTAAGATAAAGTAAGAAATTATCTTCTATATATTGTACAGGCCCAAATTATATGTTTTCATTAAAATATTCAAAAGGGAAAAAAAAAACCAAAACCTTGAAGCAACATGTGAATGCTAACCAAATCCGTTTCTAGGCATATCTTTTCGATTAAGAGTAGCAGAAGGAGGTCTCCCAGCTGGCTCTGCTGTCAGTGGAGGGGAACATTCACCACCACTCAAGGGGGATGGACCAAAAGAGCCATTATGGCTCAGTGGACCTAAAGACAACAATGCCGTGCTACTACTTTAAGGCAGCCTTCTCCCTGACACCAACCCTCACCTCCCGCTTTAGCAAATCATTCAGATTATTTCATAACCATTACACACAGAAATAAAAAGTAATTTACATACATTATGCACCAAGAAATAAAATAGCTCCTTTTACAAAGTGCCCCCTACCTCTCCGAGGAGGATTTTGTAAATTTGGTCTTCCCGGCATAGGTTTTACAATCACGGGTTCATCTTGCCGCACTGCCATCTTTTGGGTCATTTCCAATAGTCTTGAATATTGAGAAAGAATGGGCTGAATTATGAAACAGCAATCTATTCCTTCATAGATAATATCTAGGATAACCTTAAAACACTATAAAACATATAGTAAGATACCAAAATCACATACTTCTGTCTCAAATCAGCAGCTTCCCTTTTCTCTTCAGCTATAGCTCTTTCTGCAGAACGAGCTTTGAGCTATTAAAGAGAAAATATTCAAATTCAGTTGCGGTAGGCTATGCACAAAATAAAGAAAAGGGGGAAAAAATCTTACCCAATTATCATGAGCTTTCTTCTCATGCATAGCAATCTGAAAAAGACAACACATTAAAAAAATATGTTTTTAGGGACTCATTATAATAGCCTATAATTGTCTGTATTAGATATCAAAGAATTCTGCAACTACAGGACAGTATTAATTACTACCTGGTTTTTAAATGAGCGCTCAGTTTTCTGTAGTTCTTTTTCCATCTCTTCAATTCTCCGCCTAAGAATTACAACAATTGAATAACATTTGAAACATTCTGACAATTTTCCCTTTATTCCATCAGCTATACTTTTAAAGACGTTATCATACATAAGAAAAACATTTCTATGGTTATATGAATCCAGTGTGATCAAAACTAATACTACAGGCCAGGTGCAATGCCACATGCCAGTAATCCCAATGATTGGGAAGCTGAGGCAGGAGGATCACAAGTTCGAGGTCAGTCTCAGCAATTACGTGGGAACCTATGCAACTGAGACCCTGGCTCAAAGTAAAAAAAAGGTCTAAGGATGTAGCTTAGTAGTAAAGCACCAAAAATAAATAAATAAATAAATAAATAAATAAATAAATTAAATAAAAACCTAATACTAATAACTTCTTTATCATTTAATTGCTAGAGATTCTGAATGATAAATTATAGTTTCCTTAACTGTTCATGAGTGTGTTCTCAAGTAATTCTGCTAGAAATATCTTCCTCCTTAAAACTTTTTTTGTTTTTTTCAAATTATATCCATAGAAGATTTCCAAGGTCTATCAAATGCCACACTTTTGTGGGTCTTGATACATCACACAGCAAACTGATTTCTTAAAGAATTACTACAACATACAAAACCCCCAGAACTGTTTGCATTGACCAAGTTCCCTACGGTCTTGCCCATTAGGTATAAGTAAATCTTTGTTAACATTTTTCATTTGTTAAGTTGAAATTTATTTTTTCTCCTGTGTGAATTGAATGTATTCATATCCTCTCGTTATTTATACTTCCAAGCTATTTTCTTCTATCTACACAATGTAAAAAAAGATTAAAAAGAAAGCTAACACTAGTTCATTAGACACTGACACCCTCCTTTAGAAACTGAACTCACTTGTAATTTTTAACTTCCTGTACAGCGGAAACCACCTTTTCATCTGCAGCTGACAGCTGCTGCTCTTTTTCTAGTCTCTCGTATTCTTCTTGGCTCAGTTTCCTAAAATAAAGCCAGTTATCAAATCAAAAGTTTTTCTTTGTGAATATCACTTCCCACAATTCTATAAAATGCTTAGGCACATAAAATAGAAATTCAAACCTGCAATTTCGTAAATCAAACTCTGGCAAATCACTTACATTTTCTAACTTCTCCTCTTAATTCTCTACTTACCAGTAAATAAAATAAATGTGAAAACAACATGTGCCCCAAGGGCAAGTCTCCTGTGTGTAAGATAATAAAAACTCACGTTACTTCAATGTGGAAGATCAGGACTGATCAACCTAACATAATTAAACATATTAGGATAAAGCAGGGGATAATTCTTTTCTCGTTTCTGCCATGGGTAGGACATTAAGTATATCTTTGTCATGGGGGAACTCTTCTCAATCCAAGACTGGTACCATAATAAAGATATAGTCAGTCAAAGAAAAAATCTTCTAGAATATGTCTTTTAGCTATGCAATTTACCACAGAACATTTTTCACACTTTAGATATCTATTTCAAAAGAATTGTAATTAAGCAAAAAGACCAATCTGAGTTTTGATAATGCCTGTCAACCAGAAAAAGAAGCCAAACTGACCTACAATCAGAGTATTATCTACTGACAAGTTTTAACTCTGATCATGAAACTCAAGATGTTCATCTACTGAGACAAAGGTAGACACATTTAATGATTTAAAAAATACTATTTTCTGCTATCCTTGTACTACCCTCTTTAGCCATAGTTCCAATTCAAAAGATAATTAACTTGAAACTTAATTTTCCATAAATCAGAAGAACTATAGTAAAAAAGGATTATTGATACCAAATAGAAAAAGGGGATTATATATTCTTATATAGCTTCTCATTTAATTCTTCAGCAAGTATTTTATGAGTGGCTATAATATACTAGTTACCTTGTAAGATGCTAAAGAATAAAAGAGTTCACTGTTTCAGGTATAAATGATGCCTAAAGGAATATAATAATTTTCCCCACTGGCTTAAGAAGGAATATGGAGAAAACTAAATCTTGAAGGACAGAGAGAATTTTGTTTCCAATTATCAAAGAGTTAGTCTGAGGAGCACTAAGAAAAATCAAAATATCTTTATAAGAATATAAAATTGTGTTTGAAGGGATCCAAGCTAAAAAGGCAGTGGAGATATATGGATGTGGCCAAGATCCATTAGAAAAAGGAATCTCAGAATTACAAGTAAGGTTGGCACTTTAAGGTACTTTTCTCCTAGGTTTACCCACATATTGAACATAACACAAAGATATAATGAGTCTGAACTAAGCCTTCATCCAATTCTTGGGCTTAGAAGAAAAAAAGAAGTGTTTGGGGCTACAAATAAAGGGACCCTTAATAAAAGCCCTAGCCTTTGAGTTTAGATTAGAAAATACTGCACACTTAAGTGATGAACAGGCAAAAAATCCAAAAGGAATAATACTGAAACATTGAAAAGACAAGTCATTTTTGAATTATCTTAATTGCTGACTAAGTTTAAAGTGACAATCTTACTCAAGTAACCTCAACACTTTTCTATAAGAAGATAACTTCATCTTAGTCCTCAAATTTCATCTATAATTATCACAACAATGTTAGCCAATCAAAACTGACCAGGCACTCCATAAGACAAAATTCTGTGAGAAAAAATCCCACAGAAAAGAAAACCACCTAATGGGGTTATCTGCACATGTTTTAAAATCACTGTGCTTTATACAGTCAAAAAAGTAAAGTCAAGATTATGAATTTCAGGGCTGGGAATATAGCTTAGTTGGTAGAATGCTGCCTTGCATGCACAAGACTCTGAGTTCAAACCCACCACCACAAAAGAGGAAAAAAAAAGATTATGAATTTTGTCAAAGGATTAGAAACTATAAAACCAAGAAAAGGTTGGGTGTGGTGACCTACCTACAGTAGAAGATACTCAAGAGGCAGAGGCAGAATGATGAGATTAAAGATAGCTTGGAAAGCAGTAAGACACTAGTCCCTTATGAGAAAGAGCAAGGAGTCTGGGGAGGTAGCTCAATAGTAGAGCACATGGCTCAATGTCCTGGGTTTGAGCTGTAGTACTGAAATAGGACTGGGGTTGTGGCTCAGTGGTGAAGCACGTGCCCCACATGTGTGGGGCATTGGGATCAGTCCTCAACACCACATAAAATAAATAAAATATTGTGTTGGGCTGGGGATGTGGCTCAAGCGGTAGTGCGCTCGCCTGGCATGCGTGCAGCCCGGGTTCAATCCTCAGTACCACATACAAACAAAGATGTTGTGTCCACCAAAAACTAAAAAATAAATATTAAAATTCTCTCTTTCTCTCTTAAAAAATCCTATAAAAAATAAAATAAAATATTATGTCCCTCTACAACTAAAATAATATTTTAAACCCTGAACTTTTTAAAATCCTAAACTCAATGAATGATTTTAGCAGCAGATTTGGGAAGTAAAATAAATCCTAGCACTTTTAAGATAGGTCAGAAGAAAATATCCAGAAGAAGTAAATCCAGAATGTAGGAGGCATGGGAAATCAAATTCTAATATGCATTATTATAATCAGAAGAGAGAATGAGGTAAAATCAACATTTAGAAAAAGACTCGAAAATTCAAGAAATGTTTAATGGTCCCAAGCAACATAACTGCAAGAGAAAAAGTGGGTGGGGTGGGGAAAACTACACCTAGGCACTTCCCAATACAACTGTTAAAAAAACAGAGAAATGACTACAGGAACTAGGGGAGGGATAAGACCAAACAACAATGATAATGGATTCCTTAATGAAAAAATTTAAAACAGATGGTAATTAATTGGATATTTTTAAATTGCTAAAACTAAGTAACAGTCAAAATTCAGTAGCCAAAAGAAAGAACCTTTAAAAAATGGAAACTGGTTTTAACTCTAATCATGAAGTTCATGTCAACCTAACACAGATTATAAAGGTAGCAATATTTAGTGGATAAAATACTATTCTCTATTTATCCTTGTACTACTTTGATACACTAATCAAATCTATCATTAAAGGACAATGTTCAAATAGAATGAAAATAATTTCAAATAAGAAACCAACAGTGTAGAATGCAGAACTACAGAAACTTTAAATATGTGTATAAATTGAATGAATGTTTTGTGGAGTTCACAGTATATGAAGTACTAACATACAATGCCACAACAGTTATCTGATTCAGGAGCTACTTAAAGCCCATAAAAAGATAATAAACCTATTAATCTATGTCAGGTTGTTATTAAATCCAGAATATATACCATGGCCTTTAAATTATGAGAAGATGAATAAAATTATAATTATAATTATATAATTATAATTCCATTATAATTTAGGATTACATCAAGCTTATACAGGGGATGAGGAAAATAATTAAAAATATTTAAACTATTAAAAAGATACAAGGGGGGCTGGAGATGTGGCTCAGCGGTAGCGCGCTCGCCTGGCATGCGTGCGGCCCGGGTTCGATCCTCAGCACCACATACCAACAAAGATGTTGTGTCCGCCGAGAACTAAAAAATAAATATTAAAAATTCTCTCTCTCTCTCTCCTCTCTCACTCTCTCTTTAAAAAAAAAAAAAAAGATACAAGGAAGAAAAAAAAGAACAGGTCATCAAATAGAAAGCAAATTCTTCATAAACCACAGGCACATATTGACATGGACAGACTTATATTTTAGAAAGTCCACTCAAGCGGCTATAGAGAAAATTAATAAGAATATATTATATAAAAGAATATATATATTATATAAAGTAATATATATTATATATATTATATATTATATAAAGTAATATATATTATATATATTATATATTAATTATATATATATTATATAAAAGAATATATATATATAAATGCTGAAGAGTAAAATCAGGTGCAAATAAATAAAATCTGACACACAAACTATTTTTAGAGAATTCAAGTATTTTTGTGGATTAAAAACTTCAAATGAACTTTCAAAAAATAACTAGCTCCACACTGAGAAGATTAATATATAAATATATACTACAAACAAGTACTTCTGTAATCATAACTCCTAAGGTCCTTGCCACAGTTCAATTTTTAGTGTGAACATCTGAGATATTCAAGTCCAAAACTTGTACCATCAATAAGTAAATATTATTCCTTTTTGAAGTTTTTATTCTACTAAAACATGTCATTCCAAATCACTCAGTATTTTTAAAGGTCCAGAGTTAGAGATACAAGTTCAAAACATTAGAATTACATAACTGATCACAATGAAAGGTAATTAAAATAAGTAGTGGGATCATAGAAAGGGTCTAGATCTTTGAGAGGTATTTCCACATAAGTGACTGTTAATACCAGTTTACCACTTCCTGCCTTCATATGAATTTGACAATTGATTACGATGTCCTCACAGCCTTAGTTTATGGTTCCAACTACCTCAGGACTCTTAAGACTGACGATGGAAAGAAAAATGCAACTTATAGGAAACAAAACACAAAGGAAAAAAGACAAATCTCTACTTATTACAACTAGAAGAAATTGTAAATAATCTTAAGAAAAGATAAAATTATCTGTTAGTTCACACAGTGATAACAATAACAAACAATGAAAATCTTACTTTTGTAATGCCATCTCATTTTGCTGGTAGAGTTCATTTAAAATCTCCACTTTCTGCCTAAGAGTTTTGCATTCCTCTTCCAGTCCAACTTTAGAAGACCGTAGTGAATTGCAGTCACTTTCTAATTTCTTTATTTGGTCTGTAAAGGATAAAACAGTTTATCTCTATATGTGTACAAGGACTTAAGAACTTGTTTGAGGGAGTAGTGCCAAGAAAAGTAAGAAGCATGAAAGCAAGAAGCTTTATCTTTCCAATAAAATTTTAAGTCTTTCCAACATGGCAATTTCTTCTCAAGAAGAACCCACCTTCTAGATTACATTTTGTGGACTTCGAGGCTCTTAGCTCAAGTTGTGAAAGTTTTAGATCCTCTTCAACTACTGATATTGTAGTTTGTGTCTAAAAATTGCAGAAAAGAGAGGTATTCTTAAAAGTGAGGCACAGGAAGAATTCACAGGCACTATGGGACTCTTACAAAGAACTATACCCGAGAGACATCCATCATCTGCTTAATTTGATCTTTGATCTTCTTGTTCCGATCACCTAAAAAACAAAAGACTTTAGCTTTTTCTTTCCTTACTTTTAACTCTATATTCTCCTAACTTCCCCAAACTAAAGAATGATCGTGTTCAAACACCGGAAGAAAAAAAAATCAATTAAATAATTAAACTGATTAGACTAATGACTTTTAAGAGAATTGCAAGCTTAGATTTAAAAAAAGAGAGAGAGAGGTGAATTTCAGGTTGGGGTTGTGGCTCAGTGGTAGAGTGCTCACCTAGCATGTGTGAGGCACTGAGTTTGATCTTCAGCATAAAAATAAATAGAAGTAGAAACCAAAAAAAGGTGAATTTCTAGTTTGCACAACTAAAATGTTATCTCTGCTATTCTTGTAAGATAAAAGCTTTTCTTCTCTCTCAGATCTATCTTCACCTGGGCAAGTAAGTGTCTTATTTAGAAAGATTCAATCCTATATTTTCTCCCTGAATCTACTACCAGGTGTGGTTTGAAATACTTGCTATGTAAGCAATATCCAACTTGGGAGAAAACATCTGGAAATATTTTCCTCATCAGTAAACACTGTTACACTCCCTCTCTAGCTTTCTGATAGTCTCTAGCCTCTGTTCTCACAGCCTTAGTTTATGGTTCCAACTGCCTCTGGACTCTTAAGACTGACTGTGGACCTTAAAACCACAGAGCCATAGAGATGATGAGTATCAAAATCAAGTATCATCTGCATAAGTTAAGAAATAAATTTCTCTTACTGTACAATGTTCAATACTTAGAGGTATAGGATGTGACTATTGTAGCTGCAGTGTACTTACTAGTTTTCAATGGGATAGAAAAAGTCAGTGTTCTTCACATGCCTATTGCTACATTATACCGCAGCAACCCACCTCTGCCAATGCAACAGACATATCTATAGATCCAGTGATATGTGTCTACAACCCTGAAGCTTAAGAAGAAATTCATCCAGCTGAAAAGTGGCATCTGTATACTTAAAGACAGGAAAGCAAAAAAGGATTCAACCTCCCTGAGACTGATCTTACCTGCTCTCTCTCCATTGGTTAATTCATCTGACTCATCTTCTCTATTTTGATCCTCAGATTTAGATTCACATTGTAACCGATTCAACAGTGTGATATAATTAGTCAAAGCCTAGAAAAGAAGCAAAAGGTTGGAAGACTTTCGATTTTAATTCAGAAGATTTCAGGAGAATTCATGAGATGAAACATGTATTTGGAGTATAAACTTACTTTATTAGTATTATCTTCGTAACTAAGAGCTACTTGTAAATCTTTCTGGGACTTCTCAAATGATTTGATTTGTTCACTGAGCTCAGCATGTGATGTACTCCAGTCTTTGACTTCCTGCTGCAACTGAAAAGTCAAAACACATGAATTCCTATGGGTTAGGTAGGGGTTTCTGCACTGGATACATTAGGACTACAAGACTTAGACAAAGAAATAGAGAGCCATACTCCTCGGTGGCCTGCCTCAAACGAGGGGGTTGAGACCTTGGTTAAGGAAGAGGGCAGAGTGGCCCCAACTCTCACAGCTGCAGTAAGAACATCAGAGCTATCAGGAAGTTGACCCTGTTTTATTGCATTCCCCAGAAAATTGCTGTCAATTCAAATAATTTACCTCCAGCAGGAATGGCTGGGCACATATGACTGTCTCCTAAATTTAGATTCCTTATCATGTAATCTTCCCTTGGCCGGTGAATCAGTAACTACTCAAAACAGGATCATAAAATACTTAATTTTCTGTTTTAAAAAGTTTCTTTGAGGCTATGCAAGTTAATAACTGATTGATATTTGATAAGAAAAGCAATAATCCAAAAATCCAAAACAGATGGAGAACATATATATGCACTCAATTTGGGGAGCATTGTTTAAACTTTGCATATCTAGAAAAGGTCCTACATGAATATTCCTTACCTCAGAAACAGATCCAAGAAAGATTCACTTCTCTAGTTTACATTATGTATGACATCAAATTTTCTTTACCTGCTCTTTCTCCTTCTTAAGCATGGTATTTTCTTTCTGAAGCTGACAGCATTCCAACTTCACCTTCTCTTCACGAAGCTTAGTTTCATTGAGGATAATTTGAAGCTAATGCAAAACACTACAGTTAGTGAATTAGTTCCAAAGAAAAAACAAAGTTATACTTTCCCAAACCAGACATCATATAGTTCTTATTTTTTGCACATTTTAGCACACCTCAAATTTTTGGTTCGCAACAAAACTAAGATGTAGTATTAATATCCGTTAGCAAGAGTTGGCAGCTTTACCTCTGAAAGCTCAGAAGTATTCACTGAAATGACATCTTTAAGCTTCTCTATAGATTTCTTATTTTCCATTATCTGCCAGGTAAAAACAGAACACAAAATATGCATTAGGATTTCAGTAGAAATACTGATACATATGTGTGTGTGTGTGTGTGTGTGTGTGTGTACACACACACATATATATATATATACTAAAAAAGATAAACACAACAAAATATTTGTCAAGCCATCCCATTAAATTTCAGGTAAATGCAGGGGATCCAGCTTGGACTAAGCAAAAAATCAAGAAATGAAAGAGATGAGGGAAAATGAAGTCATAAATATTTCATGGCATCCACAACATTACTGTTTATGAGATAACCAGAAAAAAAGGACAAAGTATAGAAAACCATAATGCAATAAGTAAATAAAATGTTTTAAAGCATAGAAAATTAACTAATTAATTACTGTTTCAAATAAACCAGTTCAAATTAGTAATTTTTTTCGAGTGATAGAGAAAAAAATTTCCCAAGATCATTTTTAAAATTTTCTTATCTGAAGTAAAAAATGATAAAATTTAAGGAAGAATAGACTAATCTCACATACAGAAGAATTCCAAAAAAATTATAAAGATACTCGCTCCTTAAGGAAGTGGACATAACTCTGCAATCTTTGTTTGCAATGCCTGGGATTGAATCCTGGGCCTCATGCATGCTAGGCAAGTGCTCTACCATGAGCTGCATCCTGAGCTTGTAACTCTTCATACTTTAACTGTGGGCTGTGCATGGTAACTTCCAAAGAATGCAATATGACAAGGATTGGAAAGAATTTTTACAGTGGAGAAATCTGATAAATACTACCTCAGCTAGGTGATCAAGCTTACTTGGGGGTAGGATATTTCAGAACACACTCTACTATCTTTTGCAACTTTTATGTAATTACAGAAACTTATAGAAATTGAAAATGAAATATGTAAGTAAAATTTTTTAAGTGCAGAAAATTCATTAATTCATTACACTTTCAAGTAAAAAGTAAACAAATACTATTCAACTGGACAATAGTTTTTTAGTTGTTCTGCATGTTTCCAAGGGCAGAGCAAAGCAATATGAAAATTATCCAAGGTTGAGAATAAAAATATTTCCTAGGCCCATAAAAATAATTTGTTGTATCAGTACTTAAAAGTTCCACAAAATGGGCAGAAGTGTGTTCAACTTCCTTGACTCCTAATCTTACTTTAGTTAACAGCTGGACTAAGTTCAACTTAACCAATTTTACAAAATATTTCAAAAGCCAAATTGCAGTAACACTTAGCAGCAAAACTCATACCAAGTCCTGATTCTTAGCATTCTGTTCTCTCTCAGATTCTAACATAACAAGAAGACTTTTAGCTCTCTCATCCAGAAGTTCATTAGCTTTTTCAAGAAGCTTCATTTCATCCTGGAAAAAAAAGGTGTCAAGATCACTCACTCATTACATTTACTTTTGAGTTTAGAATGTAATTCCCCCCAAAGAAGGGATTTTTACCTTATATTTAGTTACTTCATCAGAAAGAATCATATTTTGTTTCATGGTCTCTTGGACCTGCTGTTTCTTTGATTCCTTCATCTATGTAAATAAAGCATTCAGAATTAAGATACACAAATTATAGTGCTACTATACAAGTTACTTCCAGACAAGTGACCCTTTCCAGAAGAAAGCAGTACTTAATACATATGACTGCTTAGAATTTGGATGATTTGTAGGAAATAATGAAACAAAAATTTTAAAATACGATTTTAAATTAAAACAGGTAGAAATGATTCAAGCTAGAACCAAGGGAGAAAGAAAAAGAATAATTATACCTTCTGTTCATAATTTGACAATTTCTGCATTAGTTCCTCATTTTCTTTCATGAAATTGTTCACCTTTTTGGAAATTTGCTGTTCATTGACTAAAAGGGGGAAATACACAAGATTATTACAATCACTAAATGAAATTCAATTACTCAATCTACTAAAAGCAAAGACATGTTATATGGTACTATGAGGAAATACTTCTTAGCATAACTATTATGCTTTTAAAAAGCAATCTATGCTTATTAGCAATAAGAGTATAAAAATTATTAAAATTTAAGAAAAATATAAGAACAATGATATTTTGCTGGGTGCAGTGGTGCACACCTGTAATCCCAGTGGCTCAGGAGGCTGAGCTAGAAGGATCCCAAGTTCAAAGCCAGCCTCAGCAAGAGCGAGACACTAAGCAACTAAGTGAGACTTGGTCTCTAAATATAGGGGGTTGGGGATGTGGCTCAGTAGAGTGCCCCAGAGTTCAATCACAGGTACCCCTCCCATCCAAAATGATATTTCAATTTAAGCTTATTTCACAGATGGGAAATACAGTAAAGTGTTGTAGCTTGATATTCCTCCCTTCTCAAAACACTTTCTTTTCAGAAAATGGAATCATTTCATTCTTTGCAAAGAAAAACAGAAATGAAAACATACTGATTCACATTACCATTCTTTAAATTATCTACTCAATTACTTAATGCATGATTAAATAATTAGCATAGAAATACTCTTCAAATGTAATACATCTGCATTACATCAATATTCAAAGTTAATCTGCCCCAAATTAAAACTTATCATCATCTCCCTATCCACAATTTGTTCCTCCTCTTTATCTCCTATCTCAGAGTTGGAACCATCATCATCTACTCTATTATCCATGCTAGCAACCTAGGAATAGTAAAATTTTCAGGAGGTAAAAAAGATAATAGACATTAAAAGTCACTGTATCTATTTCTAACATACATAAAACACACATCAAACACCAATACAAAGGGTTATTACAAGTTTAAGAAACCTAAAAATTTACCTTGATATACTCTATCTTTTACCTAGGAGAGAGAAAAAAGATTAAATTTGATGTCAAACATATGCTCAATAGAAACAGTAAAACAACAGTCAGAATCATAACCAAGTGAGAATTTAATAACATTCTGGTTCAGGATAATAATTTATAGGATTAAAAATAAGTAAAGGTTAACAAGCCTTTTAAATTTAATTGGTAGTGAGATTTCATAAATAGCCTCTGACATAAAAACACTAAGATATGTACCTTATTTCACAGTAAAGATGTGTGTGTGTGTGTATATGTGTGTGTGTGTGTGTGTGTGTGTGTGTCTTCAAAATCATTTACTTGACAATTCTAAATAACCAGGATAAAGTCTAGAAACAATGACTATTCAAAAGGAATCTGAGGAAACAATATTAAAGGCATAATCTTTGTACTAAGATATGCCACTTTCACTCACCAGAAAACATCTTAGAACTCCAATTTAAATTTGGCTATTGGCTGAATTTAGAAACTAAGAGGCTACATCATCTTATTTCTGCAAACCACTAAATATATAGCAAGAAATCTGAAAGGGAAGACTGCTAGAAGAAAATGCACAAGCAACAAGAGAAATGACAATTAACATATTCTGGAAAGGACAAAAACAATCATTTCCAAAAGACAGCAATAAACTGCCTGATAATAAAACCTAAGCAGAATTTTTTTTAAAACATCACTAAATTTCTTTGTAACTTAGCATATTACTTGTCCTTTCAAACTTATGTTATTAATGGTGATGGGATACTCAGATGTGTCCATGGATCATCCATGGGATCTTCGTAATAGGAAATTGCATTCAGAAAACTCCAACACAGAAATAAATGAACATTTCTTTAATGTCATAGCCTTGCTAACCTTTTACTCAAAATGGCAACAGAGGAAAATGGGAAGTAGCATAAAAGCAGTCATCTAAGGTAGGGACTAAAGTTCCAAAGTCAAATGCTGAAACTGAGGAGCAACAAGTTAGGAACCAGATCCCACATAACCTAGTGAAAAGAGAAACAGGTACCGCAGTTCTTGAAATGAAAGAAACAAGAGGGAGAAATATAAAATGGTTTCATGTTTTTCCCTTCTCTTTATCCTTCTATTTCCTTTTTCCTTTTAGCTGAGACAAAGTTCAATGAGATTAGAAAATTCCTCACAGGAATCCAGGCAAACGATTCTTCTATTTAAGAAGGGAATACTTTTTAAGAGATTTTACTCTCAATTGTACAAGGAGAGGAAACTTATCTTAACAATGATATGTCTGAAATAATTAAGAAATCAGAAAAAGAACACTCAGATTTGAAAAGATTTGTATCCAATGCTTTTGGCCTCTTTAAATGTTAGGATTTTCATATGCAAAGTCCATTTACCTAAAATAATTTTCTTCCAATTATGTTAAATAACTATGAAACAGAATAACCTACAGTACAAACATAAGTATGTATAAGCCTACACACACACACACACACACACACACACACTTATACATATATGTACACACATACACAGACATAGACTAATTCTGCTCAGGAAAAAAAAAAACTTAATGAACAAAACATTTAATGGATTTTTGGACAACACATAATCTATACTTCCAAATAAAAAGGTATTTTCTGAACATATGATCAAATCATAAAATCTGGGAAAATTTATATAAAAGACTGGAAAAATTATCTCATCTCCTTTTTCTCATTTTACTGTATTTCTTTGCAGCATTTCCCCCTGTTTATATGTGTTTATATTAACATACAGTTCATCAACATTTAAATCTTAGTTTCTGCTTTTTTCCCCACTTCACATTTAATTGTGAGCATTTTCTGTACCTCAAAGCTTTGAAATAAATAAATCTGCCTACTATTCCATTAATCAAACATACAATAACCCCTAAATAATGTTGTGCTAAGTCTTCAATCTAATACACTGTTCCATTGAAAAACATTACCAAAATCTTCAAAGCATAGTTATTTCTTTAAGATAGACTACTAGACATATATGCTACATAAAAGGATATTTATCTAACCTATCCCATCTTTTATCCCACTTTTAAGACTTCTGATACATATGAAACTACTGGTTAGGATGGCTGTAAGAATTACCAGTTATACCAACTGCACCCACACTAAATTATTTTATAAGGTTAGTTTGACTTAAACCACTAATTTGTGTTTTAGCAACTGAAAAAGAAAAAAAAAGGGGGGGCAGTGACTATATAAAATAATCCTTGTGCTTATGTGCTAAGGTATAAGTAAGTCAATTTACTCACAACAACAACAGTTCTCCAAAAGAAAATGAGAAAGGATACAATCCCAAAGAAAACAGTGAAAACTACAGGCTTCCATGGTAGTCCATAAAAATCAGGCCCAGGTTGAGTATCATCAGGCAATGTAGTAAACAGCTGAAACAGACAAATTAGAAAAAATGGGAAACCTTAAATTTATAACAAAACAGTCACAAAGAATCATGGCAATTCTAAACCAACCTCCTCATCAGAAATCCACCTCCTCAATATTTTCCAATAGCGTCTTCAAGAGAGAGGATACTGGCAGTCTCATATTTTTTGTTCTCTTGCAGTGTTTTCAAGTATAATGAATCTAAATACTTTTTTAAAAATATTTATGTATCTTTAGTTTTAGGGTGGACACATTGTTTTGTTTTTTATATGGTGCTGAGGATTGAACCCAGTGCCTCATGTATGCTAGGCAAGCGCTCTACCACTGAACCACAACCCCAGCCCGAATCTAAATACTTTAAATTGAGCATACATTTCCAGTTTGTAACAGGCCCTATATCATCACATTGTCTAACACCTGGCTAGAATCCCTCTGGATCATTCTTTTCTCTGATAACCTGGTTTTTAGAATTTAAAAAATTCATTTAAGACAAAAACTTAAATATATGAAAGAACTAATTAATTTTATGGCAACAAATAAAAACAATGATGATGTATGTATAAGATTTTATATCTTACTTCCATTCCACTCTTATATAAACAGATAAGTGACATGTAATTTCAGACAACTCTTGAAAACTGGCTTAGATAAACTTCTCTGAATTTAACATCCTTCTATAAAATTCAAAGCCTAATTTTAAATGGTTGCTCAAAGGCAGTGTAGTAAACACCTGCCTACTCTTCCCTGTTTTCACCGCCCTCTACAGGTAATACCAGATAACTGTCATCTGGGCCCAATTCCCCAGCAGTCTCCGTAGGGAAAAGACCTGTAGTAACATTAGCTGTTTGGATTGTTGGCTGCATTTCGGAACATACCATGAGGTTGTCACCTCTATTCCGTCAAAAAAAAAAAAAAAAGTGCAAGTGGGGAAAGCTCAAGTCCACTCTCACCGGCCTCGCTTAACAATACAGTCACATCCTGCCTGCCTTGGGCCTGACACACTCCATTTCTCCGTCGCCATGACAGTCAGTGCACCCACTCTGCCAGAACTCAGCCACCCGCCTGCCAGAGCTGGGGTCCCTCCCTGGGAATGGGACCGTCACCTCCAGTAGCTTGGCTATGAGGGCTGCGTAGAGCATGGACAGGGGTCCCAGGAGCTCCGGGTCCCCCGGGGAAGCACAGTGGCAGGTACTGTGAGTCCATGGTGTAGGGACAGGTGAGCAGAAGTGATGCTTCCCTGCAGAACAGCACAGGACCCTGTCTTTCACTGTTTCCTACTTTGGGAGGACCCAGCGCAGGGGGCGGGTACTGGGAGTGAACTTTGCCTTCCTCCACAGGCGCTTTTTGCCCAAAGCACGTAAAATGCGTCATCAGAGAAAGCCACTGGGTGGACTGCAGTGAGCAGATGGAGGATGCCGAGGGGCGGGGCTGGGAGCGGAAAGAACCAACTGCAGAGCCCAGCGGGGGACAGCTCAAGGAGAGCCAAGCGGAAGAGTCCAAATGAAAGGACTCCAGAAGGAAAGACACTTACCTGTCCCTGGATTACTGCTGTACATAGGTGTAATCTTAATATAATCTTCTATTTGTTCCTTCTGTTCTTTGTTCTTTTTCTTTTCTTTCTTTCTGTCTTCTTTTGCAGAAATACCACTATCGGTATTTTTAGTGATTCCTCTATTGGCTTATTATTCCTCTATTGGCTATAACTCTGTTTTCTAATCTTAGTGCTTCAGAGTTTAGAATATACATCTTTAATTTGTCACAATCTACCTTCAGATGATACTATATTACTTCACATATTCAATAAGAACGTTACAATAGTTACTACCCTTCTGAGATTTATACTGTTGTCATGTATTTTACTTTACATGTTTTCTAAGTCCCATACTACACTGATATTTGTCTTTAAACAGTCAATGACTTTTTAAAATGTTCAAATAAGAAAAATTATTTTAAACATTTATGCACACAGTAACCATTTTCTTTACTCCTTTATTCCATTATTTCCATCTGCTGTCTTGGTGCAAGTGTAGGGTGAATTCTTTCAGCTTGTATGTAAGTACAAGTCTTCATTTTAGAAAGATATTTCACTGGGCACGATATTATCGGCCAACATTATTGCTCTTCAAATATATTAAAGGTATCACTCCACTATATTCTGTGTTTCATTCGGGGTACTTCTCTTGCTATGTCTTCAAGTTCACTAACAATTTCATTGCAATGCTTATTCTGGCATTAATCCCATCCACTGTATTTATCATATATTTTCAACTCTAGAAGTCTGATTTTCTTAAAATATATCTTCTATATCTCTTTTTACCTTTTTAACACACGAAATATAATAGTGATAACTTTAAAAAAAATGCCATTACCTCATTCTAACATCTCCGCCAGTTCTCAGTTGGCTTTGATTGGATGATTCTTCTCCTCATCATTGTGGATTGTATTTTTCTTGCTTCTTTGCATGCCTGGTAAGCTTTGATTCGATGCCATACATTACGAATTACTGTTCTTAATATTTTGTATACAGTTAAATTACTGGAAACAATTTGAGTCTCTTGGGTCTGAATATTTGTTAGGTATGACATAAATTGTAATAGTCAGTCCGAGGTAACACCCTTCTGATTATTCTACCCAACTTCCTTAGATAGTTTTTTCCAGGTGCTATTCTGGTCCCTGTGTTAGGACCTATTCCTTCTAATCACTTAAGATTGTTTCTCTGACTTGCTAAGCAGTTTCATCACACTTATGTGCTGATCAATACTCTGCTGAACACTCAGGGAGCCTTTCACAAATTTCCAGAATTGTCTCTCAATGTAGAAACCTTCTTTTGTTACTCCACCCTGTGAATTCTAGTCACTTTGGTTTTCCTGGAATCTCAGCACCATCTCTCAATTCATGGTATCCTCTGGTTCTGCCCGACTTCCCCTTCTTTGTCATGGCTTGGGAATCTCTTAACATAGTAAAAGCTGGGACAACTATAGAGCTCATAGCATTTGTTCCTTATGTTTCCAGAACCATTCTTTGTTGCTTGATCTTCAATGTTGCTTGATCTTCAAATTTTATGTTTGTGGGGTTTTTTCATATTTATTTTAGTTGTTTCAGTTGGGAAGGTGAAGCCAGTACCTATATAAACCTATCATAGCTAGATGTAAAAATCATTTGCTTTTCTTTTTCTTTTTATGGTGCTGGGGATTGAACACATGGCCTCTTATATGGTAGGCAAGTGCTCTACCACTGAGTTACATATCCCTTTTCTCATTTGCTTATTTTTTTAATAGCAGAATACATAATGAAATAAATTTTTAAAGTTAACTATAAAAGAGAGTAACATCAGGATAGACAGAACTGGGACAAAAGCTAGAGTTCTTTCAAAATCAGGCAGGAGAATCACAAGTTCAAAGCTAGCCTCAGCAACTTAGCAAGTCCCTATGCAACTTAGTGAGAACTATCTCTAAATAAATATAAAAAGGCAAGGTATGTGGCTCAGTGGATAGGAGCCCTGGGTTCAATCACCAGTACAAAAAAACAGAAACAACTTATTTTTACAAATTAACTTTGGCTCTTCTAAATATTTAAATAATTGTAAAATAAATTAAAAAATCTTAAAAAGTAATACCTAAATATTGAAAGCAAAAATGAAACAACCTGTGATATCAACTTGGTGACAAACCACAGAAATGAGTTATTTCAAACACACCTTAGTGGGATATAGCTTAAAGACAAGAGAATTTCATTTCATTTCAGGAATACATTTCTGAAAGTATTTTAAATAATATAAATATAGTCGTATGTTGCTTAATGATGGGAATAAATTCTGAAAAACACATCGTAGGCAATTTCAGTGTGCAAACATCATTGAGTATACTTATACAAACCTAGAAAATATAGCCATTTCCACACTTAGGTATTCATATATGGTATATTATTGCTTTGAGGATAAAAACCTATAAGATATTATTATACTGAATACTGTAGACAATTGTAACATTGTAAATGTTTATATATCTAAACATATCAAACACAGAAAAGATATTAAAAATACTAGGTGACAAGAATTTTTTAGCTCCATTATTATGCACTAATGACCAAAATGTCATTAAGTGGCACAATACTGTAAACAATTATATTGATGTCATTGAAAACTGGAACTCCAACATCAGAGAAAGAAAACACAAATCTAAGATAGATGAAGTGAAGTAAAATCTCTAGCATCCTGAATTTTCATGGGAATTATCTAAATGACATGATGAAAAACCCCCACATATTTCTGAGCTTTGTTCACTAAAAAGGCCTACAAATGACAGTCAATTTGAGCAATAAGCAATCCTAGTACTTGGAATGTAGCCTCTAAATATGACTTCTTATTGAAAGGAACCAAAGTTATTTTAGAGAAGTAGTTCCTTCAAGGTCTGGACAGGAAATGTTTAAGATGAACGTGGAACATCTCATACTTCAAAAGCAAGGGAAATAGGTAACAATGACCACTAGGTGGTGGCAAAGGGTCCCAGGAGCCAAGATAAAGAGGCTTCTACAAGGCAAAAGGGGGGGGGGAATGGAGCATCAGGTAAGAACAATTACTATTCCTAATTGGATTAAACACACCAAATATTTTTAAATGCATGATAATCATATTGACAAATAAAAGTTAAAAAGATTTCAAGCCCCTTTGTGTATCATTTGATAATGCTAGAAGAATACCTTACTATTCTGAATTGAACCTAAACCTGACTACCAATTTGCAAGAAATATAAAGCAACAGACAGAGGCTGAGGTTGTTAGCTCAGCACTTGCCTAGAATGCATGGAGCCCGAGGTTCAATCCCCAGCACCACCAAAAAAAAAAAAAAGCAATAGAGAAAACAGGTTAAATTGTTGTACCAGGGGATGTCATTTATTCACCAAAACTATAATATATCCTAGAAGTCCCACAAACATATTTTTTCAATTATTGCAAAAAGTTACATATATATATATTTGGTACCAGGGATTGAACTCAGGAGCACTTGATCACTGAGCCACATCCCTAGTCTCAACCCCATTGTGTATTTTATTTAGAGACAGGGTCTCACTGAGTTACTTAGCACCTCACTTTTGGCTTTGAACTCGTGATCCTCCTGTCTCAGCCTCCCGAGCCGCTAGGATTAAGGCATGTGCCACCATGCCCAGTCAAAATATATTTTTAAAGAGCTATTTTTCAGATAGAAAGCCACAAGGGACATGCAACTGTCACCCCTAAGAGCAGGAGAACAAATAGGTGAGCATTCTACCTGGAGGCACCCTCTAGACCTCAGTTTGGGAAGGAGAACCCAAATGGGGCATAACAGTCTCACTGTGCAGAGAGAGACCAGAGTTCCAGGAGATTAAGCAGCCAAAAATATGTAGAGAAAACTACCAGAAAGATGGGAGCCACAAGAAAAAGAGTTCCAGAAATCTGCATGGAGGTGGTCTTCAGTTTGGGGCTACATTCTAAGCAGTACCTGTGAGGGCCAAGAACAACTATAAGCTAACCAATCCCACAGTTGGCACTGAGCTGAGAGAAGTCTGGATTCCAGCTAGCCAGAGAGAGTTGACATACAAAAACAGTATGGTCAACAAGCTCATGAAGAAGTATTTGATCCAGGCATCATGGCACATGTCTGTAATCCCAGCAACTCAGAAGGTTGAGGCAGGGGCTGGGGATGTGGCTCAAGCGGTAGCGCGCTCGCCTGGCATGCGTGCGGCCCGGGTTCGATCCTCAGCACCACATACCAAAGATGTTGTGTCCGCCGAGAACTAAAAAATAAATATTAAAAATTCTCTCTCTCTCTCTCTCTCCTCTCTCACTCTCTCTTTAAAACAAAAACAAAAAAAAAAAAGAAGGTTGAGGCAGGAGGATCCCAAGTTTGAGGCTGGCAACTTATCAAGGACCTAAGCAAGTTAGTGAGACCCTATCTCAAAAGAAAAAAAAGTTCACTCAGTATCATTAATTATCAGGAAATAAACTCACAAAGACATACCCACTAGAATGGCCCAAGTGCTAGTGAAGATGAAGTCAAGTGGAAGTCTCCTAAATTGCTGGTGGAAGTATAAAATGATTGTAGTCATTTTTAGCATGGCTTGACAGTATCACACAAGATAAAAACATACATTAAACGTAGGAGGCAATTGCACTCCTAGATATGAGTCCACTTATAGTGGCATATATATAAAATAGTACTGTAGGAAAAATGAATCTATAGTTAAAAAAAAAAACTTATCAGTGGTTGCCTGAAACAGGTGGTGAAGGAACTCACTGGGAAGGATCCCAAGGAAACCCCTTTTCTAGTGAAAAAACTGTTCTATATCTTGATTATGGTAGTTTTTATATGGGTATCTACATTTGTTAAAACTCAGAGTGTGCTTGCTTTGGCAGCACATATTCTAAAATTGGAACAATACAGAAAAAATTAGCATGGTCCCTGAGCAAGGATGACACCCACATTTGTGAAGCATTCCATAGTTTTGTGGAACCAACCCTTCAACAGATGAATGGATAAAGAAACTGTGGTACATATATGAAATGGAATATTACTTATAGCATTAAAAGAGAAAAAATTATGGCATCTGTGGGTGAATGGGAATATCAGGTTAAGGGAAGTAAGCCAATCCCAAAAACCAAAAGCTGTATGTTCTCTCTGAAAGTGGATGCTGACCCATAATGGGGGTGAGGTGTGTGGTAAGGGGCATGGAAAGAATGGAGGAACTTTGACTGGGCAGAGGGGAGGTAGGACAGGTGAGGGGGCATAGGGATAGGAAAGATGGTAGAATGAGATGAACCTGATTACCCGAGGTACATGTAGGACTACACATGTGTTGTGTACAACTAGGAAAAGTTTTGTTCCATTTATATTCAATGAATTGAAATGCATTCTGCTGTCATGTATAACCAATTAGAACAAATTAAAAAAAAACCTCACTGATATTGGCTATCAAGGAATTACTGTTAAGTTGGGTGATGGCCCGTGGGTTCATTATACTATTCTCTATGCTTTTCTTTAAAGCTTTTCTAATTAAATTTATTCTTTAACTAGTACATAGAAACAAACACTACAATTATTGAAGTAGGTAACATGACATTTTGATGCATGTATACACTATGTAACGTTTAAATCAGGTTAAATATATATCTACCTCCTCAAACATCATTTCTCTATGGTAAAACTTTCACAATCTTTTCTTCTAGTATTCTGAAATGGACAGTATGTTATGGTTACCTATAGTCCCCTACTATTCTCTCTGCTCTTATTTGAAAGTTTCCATGATAAAAATACTAAAAATAATTTTTAAATTAAGATATAACTTCAAATATTTAAAGGATTTCTATGTAGAAAAGAATTCAATTTTATAGAGAAAATCATGTGAAGGAAAATTTGGAGTCAATACAAGGATGAACTAGACAACAGAAGAACATATAGCCTTGTAAGAGAGTGACTCATGCTAGGAAATACTGGTGTACAGGCCTCATAACTACTCGTCAGGGCCACAGTAAAGAAAATTACAGCAATGAATGAGAAACTAGACTAGCTGACTTCCAAGGTTTCTTCTAACACTAAGATTCTACTAAGATTCCATTGATCAATGAATCTGATTGGTGCACATCTCCCAAACACATCAGAGCCTATTACTCTCCAGTCCTATCAGATATCATACTACTTGTTTAAGATTTTACATTGACTTGTTCATAATTTTTGCATATATTTGTTAAGTCCTTTTCTTAAGGCTTTCAAAAATCACAATCGTGCCTTATACCTGTTAGACTCTTTTAGTCCTCGCACAATGTCCTGTACATACTGGGCCATCAAAATGCCTTTTTGAAATCTCCTTTCAAATCAGTCTCCTAACATTGTGCCTCTCCTTTACCACTCACATCTATGTCTTACCTATCACCGTACAATCACTGACCATACCTGCACCACATTTGTGTCCCCCGACCTAGAACTAGAGGAGGGCTCTGTGCATACCTAAAAATATGAATAAAGTAATCCTTCCCATATCGTGAGGCTGTTAACTTTCCAAGTGATGCTGATTCATTCTGATAATCAAATTATGACTGTGGAAGACTGCTTTAATCACTGGAAATATCACTATTCTAACTGCCTGGCTTCTATATACCTCTTACTCAGGTGGCTGCCACCATCATGAACAAACATGGAGCCAACTGAAAAATGATTTGTTTCTCCCCACCACATCTTTTCCACCCTGGTGGTCTTTCCTCCCCAGGTATATTCATTGTCTTTATACCACCTTCTGACTGCCTACATGAGAATTAGGGGGTACGTGGGGGTAAAACCCTTCAAAATGCCAGACACCTCACCAGACACTTTACCTTGTCAAATCATTAAATTCTTATGATTGGAGTAAGCATTATCTACATTTTTCAGATGAGGAAAACTTTTTTCAAAAGTTTAGTTATTTGCCCAAACTTCTAAATGATAACCTTGGGATTTGAAACCAGATCTACCTGGCTACAAAATTTATACATTTTACAAGGAAAACAACATCATCATCTTTCTTACTCAAGCCTTGAAATAACACAATCTACAGGAAACAACTTCAGTTTAGGAGGATTACTGTCACAATGGCCCTAGGACCATCTTATCCTCCAACCTCTAAAAGCTTTCTCATTCCTATAATTAAATTCTAAAAGTCCAATATCAACAAATACCAATGGGGGGGAGGTAAGCCCTAAAATGCTTAGATAAGCTTCTAGACAGATTAAATGTCTTGTTTGGATCATGATTTTCTTTAGAAAGATCAGCCTTAAGTGACTCTAAGAAACAGATCTAACCTAATTCCTTTCATTCTTAAAACTTTCTAAGGATCCCCACTATTAATGGTCTAATGCTACTTTGGCTCATGACTTCCTTTAAGATTTGCTGGCCTCTCCAACAGACCATCCCCTTCCAACTTCACACTTTACAACACCAATTATTCACATTCTCCTGCCCTCCCCAAATATCCTTTTCTTGATGTTTCCATTTCTCTGAACACATTTCTTCTGACTACCAGCTTCCCCCTCCGTCTTCCTCCCCAGCCTGTCTAATCAACAACAAACTACATGTCAGACTCCTGTTTGCCCTTTGCCAGTGCTTCAAACACATCTCAACTACTTTATGACCTTATTGATCACCCTTCCAACCATAATAAATGCATTTATGGACAATAATGTTCTACCATCAAATAAATACCTCTCTTTCTGCCATTATCTTACTGTGTTTCAAGTGAATGCTGTTATCTCCCTGCCAGAAAGAAAGGTTCTGAGGGGAAGAACCAAGTTTTTACAGGTATGCAAATGACCAGCCTTGGTAGACAGCAAATCTTCCTCATGTGCTAAACCAAGTAGCCATTTAAGCCACACCCCTATGGCTTTTGTTTCTGGAGCTATCTACTCAAAGGGTCAGGAGTCATTTTCATAAAGACATTTTAAGTTCTTCACTTCATGACCAGAAGCCACTTACAAACTAATAAATAATCAACATTCTAAATGAAGAAACTATGTCAAACTTACCATCTTAGACAAATAAAGCAAGAATGAATGTAACAAGAAAAGTATGCTGTCCAAAAGGGTGGCATCTGCTGGCTCTTCTACCTTTATCGCTAGTTGGTTTTCTGTATCAGCAGCATCAACAGGAGTACCTTCTGTTATAAGTAGCTCTAAAATTGAAAGGGGAAATGGCTATTTTATTTTATGTTATAGAATAAGAATTGTCTCTCTTCAGTTTCAATATTCATCGAGTGTTTCACTAAATATATGAGTCACAGTGCCTGGAATATGTGGCTCTCCTAAAGACAATTAACACAGAGAAGAAAACTTCAAAATCCTAATTAGAGCTGTCAGACCCTTCAATTATAAAATGAACAATCTCAAGTCTACTCTCCACTACTTCCATGGCCATACAACTGCTACCAGAACAATATTAACTCAAGGAAAAATTTTAAAACCAGAGATATGTAGACAGGGTCACATTCAACAAACATGGATTTAGTGCTGGTGAAACTTTGTGTTTAAAATTTTAGGAAAGCTGAAAGAGAGGGAGTCTTGGTTTGCAGATTTGCAGGTGGAATGAGCCAAGGCTTAACACAGCATCTGGCACCTGGCAGAGATACTCAACAATTATGTATTGAATGGACAGATGACAGCTATTTAAAAAGAACACAGTAATACCAAGAGAGACTAAAGGGAATTGGGTACAGACCTGCATTGAGGCTCTGTGAATGAGGTAGAATTCCAGTTAGAACTGAGAGCTTGTAGGGGTGGAATTTCAGTATGAGTTACATGAGCCTGGGGTACGTTTGATTAAACAGCAGGAGTCCAACATGCAGTTATTAAGAAGTTGGACCAGTTGCTTCTAAGGTCTTTCTCAACCCTGAGATTCCATTCACTACTATTCTTTTAAGCTTTTGCCTAATTTTTTTTTTAGTTTTTTTTTTTTTTGAGAGAGGAGAGAGAGAGAGAGAGAGAGAGAGAGAGAGAGAGAGAGAGAGAATTTTTTTCATATTTATTTTTTAGTTTTCGGCGGACACAACATCTTTGTTTGTATGTGGTGTTGAGGATCGAACCCGGGCCGCACGCTTGCCAGGCGAGCGCACTACAGCTTTAGCCACATCCCCAGCCATTTTTTTTAGTTTTTGATGGACCTTTATTTTATTTATTTGTATGCAGTGCTGAGAATCAAACCCAGTGCCTCACATGTTAGACAAGTGCTCTACCACTGAGCTATAACCCCAGGCCCTCCATTCACTATTGGTCTATGAATTTGACTGCTGGTGAAGTCTGCCCCATTGCCTCAGCATCTCAGCACCTGAGACACATTAAATGACATTTGGGAAGATTTTACCTATAGAGGTCATTGACATCACTTTGTGGTGGAACCTAAACATCTCCTGAACATCTGTCTCTTTTCCTTTAATATGAAGTTCGATGTCCACTTTTGGCTCTTCATCATTATCTGTCTTAGAGGTTTCCACAAAAAGACCATATTCTGCACTTTCAGGATAAATATAATCTGTTGCTGCTTGTGGTTTCTTCTTTTTTCTATCTGGGACTAAATCTTCCTCATCTTCTTCTTCTTCTTCTGAATAAGAATTCTCCAAATCCATCATATCTGTTTTCTCATCACCACCTGTGCCAATAAATAAAGTATCCTCCAAGGTTGTCAGTATATTTTTATCATCATCCTTGATGCCCGGGGGCAGAGTTACCTCAGCCTTATCTTCTCCATTTGAATTCTGCTCTTCACCTATTGAATATTTCTCCACTCCAAACTCCACTGTGAATTTCATGTCTTCTTCATTTATAAAGGTTAGTAACGGGGGCTCCCCAAAGCTTTCCTCATTCTCCTCTTCTTCCTTATCAAATGCATAATAATCAGCATTCAATTCCTCATCATCAAAATCATCTTCTAATGAAGTCACCAGTCTGGTCGTCTCACCATCAGACACAAGTGCATCAGCAGTAGAGCCAAATTTGGTTTTCAAGTCGAATGTCATTTCTTTTTTCAAAAGTTTATAAGCATCAGTCTTCTCCTGTTCGTTTGAGACCTGAGAAATGTTGCTGGTTTTGTTGCTTTCACTTTCTGGCACTTTCAATTTATCTGGTAGTATTTCTTCAAAAAGTTCAAATGAAGTTTGTTCACCCTGAGCATTATCTGTTTGACTATCTGCATGAGGATGGTTCTTCTGAGCCAAAAATTGTTCCTACCATCCATAGTGTTTTCTGAGAATGCACTTTCAATGCGCTCTGAGTTTTTCCCAACCCCCGCCTCAGTCAGTAGAGAAAAATAAAACGCTGGCAACAAGTAGGAGGGCGCCGGCAGAGACGGAGGGGACACACACAGGGTCCCGAGGCTCTGTCACTCCTGCACCCCACCCGTTGTCCTTCGAACCCCTAGCCCAGACCACAGGGCTGGGGACCAGGGGATCGGAGCCCCATGCAGCCCCAAAGAGCCACCGCAGAGACCCCGGGCCGCCCACCCGCCTGCTCACTCACTGGTGCATTCGTAGTCTGCACAGAGTTTGTGCTTCGAGCAGCGCCTGCCGGTGCTTGGGTCCGGGTGGCCCGGCACTCGCCAGGTGGGACAGAGCACGAACAGCCAGAAGAGCAGCCCAGGCACCGCAGCCATGTTGTGGTCACCTCAGTGAGCCCCTGATGCGGTGGAGTAGGCTGAGGCAGGCAGTGGCAGGCGGCGCTGGAGGGGGCTCAGGGGGCGGGTGGGTAGCGAGGCAGGGAGGGGTGGTGGGTAGCAAGGCGGGGAGGGGTGGCGCCCGGGAAGGCTTAAGCCTTTCCCGGGTGACACGTCAGCAGGGATATCTGGGGGTAGATGCACAGACTCTACTGGAGAACTCACAGAGCCAGAGCTCTGTCCTTCTCTAGTCAAGACCTTCTCCTCAACTGAAGACCTTCTCCTCTAGTCGCTGCCTTGGCAACTAGAACTCTCCTTCTCGTCCAATCACCTGCCTTTGCTTCTATGCCCTCACAAGTCATCACCCACCCATCCCCCCCCCACTCCGCCAACCGGTCCTTTCTGGCTTTCCTCAATGTCTCCTTTCTGGTCCATCCTGAACTAGCCCACTCCACTCCACCATGACTCCCATCCCCCATTCCTGGTCTGGTACCTCCTTTTCTGAACTACCAAATCCCACCCATGACTTGTCACAGCTAGTCTAGGGTTCCAGGCTCCCTCCCCTTCAAACTCCTTGAGGATCCTTGAAGCCCCACCCCAAGATCCCTCTGATTAGGAAAGGGGAAGGTGAATGGAACTGTGAGTGAGGGTGTAAACTGGAGACAGTGGCCTGCTTTTTTTTAAGGCGGGGACAGGTGGGGGCAGAGAGATGGACATTAGTCTTCCAGCTAAGATCTTGAGATTCTTATCTTTATCCATAAGGGAAGAAATTATTTAATTCAAAAGCATATTTTTAACTCTCATTTTGTGCTACCATTCATGCCAGACGCTGGACAAGGCCCTAGAATGGTGTTGGAGTGGATGAAAATCAAAAGACAAGATATCTGGTCCTGGTCGGAAAAAGTCCACAACTTAGTGGGAACCAACTGACAAAACCGATTGTCAGAGAAGAAAGCTACTAGCTAACGTTTCTTGAACGCTTTATGTCCAGTTGTTATTCTGAAGGTTTTATATATATCAATTCATTTAATCTTCATAACAATAGTACCTTACAGTAGTAGTAGGTCCTATTCAAATCCTTATTTTAGAGTAAATTGAGGCAGTCACACATCCAGTGAGTAATGAAGCTAAGTTTCAAGCCAAAGGAGTAGACTCCTTTTCATCACAACCTATCAACTAACAAGCAATTGTTGTACTTTCTGACAAGAGGAGCAAAATCTGATTTAAATCATAATATAGCTGAATTATTGATATGTACAGTTAACAGGGGGAAGGCACAAGCTAGCCAGCCCAAGGAAGAGTGTCTGCAATGCTCCCGTCCTGGGTGGAGCCATTCTCGTTTGTCTGTGACCAAGGGCTTGTCACTATAGTCTCTGCTAAGGTTATTCATCAACCTCCAACAATGAACCCATCAGTTGTTTCCCCAAATTAACTGAATCTTTAAAACTTAGAGAAAAGAATGTAGTCCACCATGCTCATAATGTTAAATAAAGAAAACGATGGAAAAAAGGTGTGCACAAACATTTGTCTACAGGGGCCATGAGAGGTCCCGGTTGGTCCAGTGTACTTCTGCGCTTTCTGGAGAACCAGTGGATCATAGAGAGAAACTGTCTGAGTCATTCTTCATTTCTTTTCTACCATGTATTTATTATAAAATGTATCTAGTAGGCATCTCTAACAACATGTTGAAAAAACTGAACTCATTTTTCTCTCAAAATCTGCTCCTTTCAGTCTTCCCTATCTCAGAAATAAGAATGACAATTTAATTCCCATTTTCCAGGTGCTCAAAGCCCAAAACTTACAAACCATCTTTGATCTCTTTTCTCTCACATTCCAACTCCAGTCCATTAGACAATATTATGTCTTTATTTTTATAATTTTATTGAGATATGGTTGACCTACAATAAATTGCACGTTTAAGGTGTACGATTTGATAAGTTTTGACATGAGTATACCCATGAGACTATCACCAAAATCAAAAGAGTCTTTCATCGTTCTTTGTAATCCCTCCCCTCTCCTTTTCTGGGCTGTCTCCAAACATCTCCTGTCATTATAGATTGTTTTGCATTTTCTAGAATTTGATATAAATTATACAACATTTTATTTATTTATTTTTCTGACTTCCTTCTTTCCAAATAAGCATTTGAAACATGCCCCCAATCTGACCACTCCTCTGCATCTGCTAAGCCAATATACAGGCCAAACCCACATCATAAGTCACCTGAATGATTCCCTTAGCCTTCTTCTGTCCTTGCTTCTGCCCTCATTTCCCCCAATATCTATTGTACTGATGGCAACTAGAGTGATATTCTTAAATATAAATTTGATTGTGTCTCTCTGCTCAAAATCTTCCTATAGCTTCCCATTTCCAAATAAAAGGCAATGACTTTAGCCAGGCCTGGTTGTATTCATCTGTAATCCCAGCAGCTCAGGAGGCTGTCAGGAGGATCCTGAGTTCAAAGCCAGCCTCAGAAATGCAGTGAGTCCCTAAGTAACTCAGTGAGAGTTATCTCTAAATAAAGTATTTTAAAAAGGACTGTGGGTGTTGCTCAGTGTTTAAGTGCCCCTGGGGGTTCAATCTCTGGTATCAGGAAAAAAAGCCATGACTTTATTATGGACTGCCCTGGCTTATTATGGACTGCTCTTATTCAATGTGACTCCCCTCATCCTTTTCTCCCCATTTCCTAACATTCTTCTCTTGTCTGTTAGTTCCATTTAAATACACCAAGCCCACCCCTGCTTCAGAGCATTTACACTTGTAACTTTGCCTCAACCTTAACTCCCCAAATCATCTGACTAGCTAACTACCCCTTCACTTTATCATGTCTCTGTAACAGTGGCATTTCATGTGATAAAGGCCTTCCCTGGCCATCCTACACAAAATAGAGCCTCTTGCCATGACTATCAAGCCCATTACCCTGCCTTTCTTTCTCTTCAGACTTGCCTTTCCACTTTCGACTTCTCTTACCACTTTCCTTACATTTGTTTATCTACTTCACTGCTCTGAGCCAACCTCAAACACAATTTCCAACAGGAGCAGGAAATTAGTTGTTTTGTTCACTACTGTTACATCAGTGACTAGGGAAATGCCTAGAATGTATGAGAGAGTTAACAATTGATTTGTTGGGTAAACTCATGGTTCCAATGATATTATAAATATACTACACTATTAACCTAAACACCTATATTAACTATTAAGCCCCCATATATAAATAGTACTGAGAGGAAATAAGCTATGAGAACAAGGCATTTAAGGTCTACCTCTCAGCAGCATGCATCCTCAGCTCCAGGAATGTACCCCTGAATGTGTTTGTTGTTGAATGAAAACATACTTGTGTGGAGAGTAGTTGTTTGGTTACATGATACTGGAATATTTAAGTAGATCTTTTAAAACTAGCTTTAATTTTTTCTTATTTTTCTTATTATAGAATATGGTATGTTGTAGAATTTTTCTTATTGTAGAATAGAAATTAATGATAATTCATTGGTGGAAAAATCAGAATAGCAAAATGATCTAATTGCATATTATCTTCTTGATATTTACCTTGACTCATAATCAGATATACTTTTATATGCATAGTCAGTGCTTCCAGTTACTGAAGAACTAGCTTCTTATTCTGTAGAGTTTTCAATACTTTGATTTATCAGTATTATTTTTTAAACTTATTGCCTTAAAGACATATTAACTAGTCTGGTGGATAATGAGAAGAAAATTTCTCAACTGGCCACAATAAGGTAGTGGTAGTTCTTTCTATCAGGATACATACAATTAGTGGATGAATCAGCATTCACTTTTACTCATGGCATTTAAATTTGTGGCATTGATGTTTAACATGATGTTTAATATAAGGTTATATTAAAAACCTTCAGAAAAGGAACAGGATAGAATGTGGTGGTGATTGTTGGCATGGAGATAAATAATCTCAAGTGCATTATTCTTTAATACCTCAAAGGGAAATCTTACGGGGTAAGGGATGAGTAATGGTTAAAGGTAAATGTGACCAGTTTGGGTGGAGGGGACATAAAATTCTAAGATATGAAGGGTTCCTAATGTCAGAGTACAATCTAAATGAGACAAGAAAAACATATCTGAAACAAATAATTGGCAGCATAATAACATATACCATTGGAAACTTGTGAAGGCACTTGCCTAGGAGCATTCAGTAGGCCTAACGCTGCTGTTACCAGGAAGAACCTCATCTATTGTAAATGATGAGTCAGAAAATAGTGTTAAACATTTATGGAAGACTAAATCTCTCCAAGAGGGGCAACAGATTTACCCTCACATATAAAACATTGGAAAAAAGTGGACAAAATACAAACAACAGTTCTCAGATATTAGATAATAAGCAGCGTAAGAGTGACCTCTAAGATAAAGTTAAGCATGAGAGATGAGTGCTAGGATTATCCCAATTTACTCCCTGGAAAGAATTTTTTCAGGCCACATCCAGAGAAGGGAAACTCAAATAGAAAATCTCCTGAGTTGAAGAGATGGATTTTAAAGTCTGAAGAGACAGATGCAGCTAGAAGTCCCAGAGCAGAATAAAGGGGAGAGTAGGGAATTGCAGAGGGAGGGAGAGTGTGTACATGCACTAGCTCTCTAGACATCTATGGACGGTTCCCCTGAAGTCTGTGGCTATGTAACAATGGGCACACATGTAAGGCCAGAGAAAGAACCTTCAGAAAAGAACAGAATGGAAGGTGGTGGTGATTGTTGGCATGGAGATCAATTTTTGTAATCACCAGCTAGAATGGAAAATCTATAATAAAAGGGCATCAAGTAACATAGTCAGTAAAAGGGAAAAATTAGCCCAAGATTGAAGGTAACTCCAGTCTAGCAGAATCTTAAAAAGATAAAAATGCTTCCAAGATAGTTTAGAAAAAAAAGCTATACACAGCTCAAGAATATTTAAACGAATACAAAATATCCAGTACTCAACAAGGTAAATTCACAATGTTTGGAATCCAATAAAAATGTATGAGGCATGCAAAGAGGTAGGAAAATATAACCCATGTTGAAAAGAAAATTAATAGAAATGATCATTAATTACACTGTGATAGAGTTATTATACAAGGACATTAATACAGTTGTATACCATATGTTCAAGATGCTATGGAAAAGAATAAGCATGTAAAGGAGAAAAAGAAGATATAAAAATGTCTGAATTAGATAAAACAGATAAAATTAGATAAAATCAGATAAAACAATGGCTAAGGTGAAAATTACACTGAATGAGATTAACAGCAAATTCGACATTGAAGAAGTCAATATCAGCAAACTGAATATGCAGTGATAAAGACTCCAAAATCAAACATGGAGAAAGAGACTGAACTGAACAGAGCATCAGTATGCACAGCTTCAACCAGTCCAACATATATATATGTATGTTATGGTAGTTCCTAAAAGAGGTGAGAAAAACACATTTGAATAAATAATAAATAAAAATGTTCTATATCTGATGAACACTCAGATTCAAAAAGCTCAATGAATAAGAAAAATGATAAAGATGACACAAATATACACTAAATGCTTAAAACCAGTGCTAAAAATTGAAAAGCATCTACAGAAAACAGACACCATTATGTACAAAGGAGTGAAAGTAAAATGTCAAAATTCATTCAAGAACCATGCAGAAAACAGTACATCAACATTTTCAAGTTCTGAAAGAAAAAAACACTGACATCCTAGAATTGCATTCCAAATGAAAATATATTTCAAAATGATGTAGTCTTTAATGCAAAAGAATTAAGTTAAACCCTACCCCACATAAAAATTACCTGAAAATGGACCACAGACATAAATGTAAGAACTCAAAATGGACCACACACCACACACACACACACACACACACACACACACACACACACACACACATATATATATATATATATATATATACCAAAACTAAATGTAAGAAAGCATAGGTAAATCTTGGAGTAGACAATGACTTTGTAGTTAAGACACCAAAGGCCCAAGCACGAAAAGAAAAAAATAATAAAGTAATGAACTTCATCAAATTTAAAACTTTTAAAGGCTACCATCGAAGAAAGTGAAAACACAATCATAGAAGAAAATATTTACAATTCATGTAGTTAGAATATAACTACCTAGAATATACAAGCAATTCTTATTGTTCAATATGAAAAAAAATGGCAAGAAATTAGAATAGACATTTTTCCAAAGAAAATATGCAAAAGCAAATAAGCAAATGAAAGGATACCCAGCACCATTAGGGAAATGTACAACCTCAGTGAGATACTACTTCACATCTATTAAGATGGTTATAATCAAGAAGATAATAATAAGTTGGCAAGGATGTGGATCAATAGGAGCCCTCACACACTACTGGTAGGAATAGACTACAGACCTAAATGTAACAGCTAAACCTATACAACTTCTGGAAGAAAATATAAAAAGCTGCTTGGCAGAGACTTTTAAAATTAACTAGCTCTCTCTGCCTCATGCTCTCTTTTTTCTCTCTCCTCTCAGAAATAAATCAGACTTAAAAACTTTGTCTCATGCTGGGCGTGGTGGTACATACCTGTAATACCAGTTGCTCAAGAGGCTGAGACAGGGGGATTGCAAGTTCAAAGCCAGCCTCAGCAAAAGTGAGGCACTAAGCAACTCAGTGAGACCCTGTCTAAATAAAATACTAAATAGGACTGGGGATGTGGCTCAGTGGTGGTATGCCCCTGAGTTCAATCCCCAGTACCAAAAACAACAACAACAAACTTTGTCTATTCTATATTCATTGTTATGGAAATGGAAAGGTAAGCTGACAGACTAGGACACAGTATTGGCAAAACATATCTCTCTCAAGGGAATGATATCTAGGATATACAAATGATTCTTACAACTTATTAATAAGAAAAATCACCCAATTTGAAAAGATGGGCAGAAGATTTTTTTTTCTTCACCAAAGTAGATACAAATATGGTGAATGTGCACATGAAAGGATATCCAACGTAAGTTGAAATGTAAATCAAAACTGCAATGTTATTACACATACAGTAGGATGGACAAAATTTAAGACTGATCATAACAAATGTTGACAAAGATGAAGACTATGGTATCTCTCTTAGAACTGCAGACTATAACATGTAGTACAAACAATGGCACAAACTGTTAGAAAACTGTTTGGCAGTTGCTTTAAAAGTTAAATCACATCTGTCGAGATATTTACTCCAGAGAAATAAAAGCATACATCCACACTGAGACTTGTGCACAACTATTCATGGTGGTTTTATTTGTAATAGTCAAAAAATCCCCAATGTTGGACTGTGGGAACATGTCTGTCTTACATGCCTCAGAACCCTTATACTCATATTAACCATATAGTAGGCATTTGATTACTAACTTTTACATGAATGTAGAGACTGATTTTTTTTACTGTTAATAGAGCTTCTCTTTTATTAAATATAACAGACAAAAGAAAATCACGTATAGCACAATGAATTATCACAAAGTAAACATATCCACTGAACCCTAACCCAGGTCAAGAAACTGGACATCAAATGCACCTTCATGAGCCCTTTCTTATTGCTCCCCTAATTATTCCCTCCGCTCCCCCAGAGTTAGGCACTATTTTAACTTCTAATAACAAGGGTTAGTTTTGCCTGTTTTGTTACTTTATACACTGTAATCATACACATGTGATCTTTGGTATGTGGCTTTTTTTAGCTCCATATGTATTTTTATAAGATTTATCCAAGTTGTTGAATGTGAATGTACTTCTTATTTTCATTGCTTAATAATTTTCCACTGTATAAATATAACCTGGTTTACTTAAAAAAAATCCCCAATGTATATCAATAGGAAAATAGATAATAAATTTTGGAAACATACTTAGCAAGAATAAAGAACTATTGATAATAGCAAAAACAGGGAGATTCTGAATGAAATAAACTAGACAAAAAGTAATATGCATTGAAAATTCTTTTTTTTTTTTTGTACTCCCTAGTACAAATATCCAGGGGTGCTCTACTGCTGAGCTACTCCCTAGCCCATTTTATTTATTCATTTATTATTAATTTTTTTTTTTGCTATCAGAGATGGAACTCTTGGGAACTCAACCACTGAGCCACATCCCCAGCCCTCTTTTGTATTTTATTTAGAGATAGGTCCCACTGAGTTACTCAGGGCCTCGTTAAGTTGCTAAGGTTGGCTTTGAAATCCCAATTCTCCTGTTTCACCATTCTGAGCTGATGGGATTACAGGTGTGTGCCACCAGTTTAGTTTTTATTTTGAAACAGAGTCTGGCTCAGTTCCCCACATTTACCTCAAACTTGTGATCCTCCAGCCTCAGCCTCCTGAATATCTGGGATTACAGACTCTGCCACCACCTTCCAGCAGATTCAGTTATATTTAAAGGTAGAAAGTTATAAACCAGGTGAATCCTAGTAAAGGTCTTAGTAAAAAAAAATAATAAAAATAAAAGCACTATGCTTGGTCACAATATGGTAAGTCAGAAAATGACAACAAATACCCATTTTCTGTCAGGTTGACCAGAACAGTATCATTTCTCAATGGATTTCAAAGGGTCTCCCTCCCTCCCTCCCTTCCTTCCTTCGAGTTTTGGCGCGTGTGTGTATGTGTGTGTGTGTGTACATCATCTTCTGTGCCAGTGTAAGAGGTTTAGGCAATGGATCAACCTTTACACCTGTGCCGAAGGACCCCAATCTGGGATCTATCTCCAAGGGTGGAGGTGACTCTAGATCCTCATTATAATCCCGAGAGTGGGAACTCCTAAAAAAATAAACAGGTCTTTCTTGGTAACACCAGTTTCCTCCTTGGTAAAAGTTAGTGTAGTGGGGGGGTGGAAAGGGCACTACCCTGCCACAAAATAAATGCTAAAATGTATTTTGGTACAAATTGTAAACACTAAAGAGTTAAAAGTAAGAGATGAGTCTTGGGATTTGAGCTAGACCTGGATAAGTACATAGGATTCAGATTCTAAAAAGAGAATAAAAGGCAAGTGAATTAAACAGCATAAGAAAGACTCAGCAGAAAGAAGTATGTTTAAAGGACAGTAAGGACACCTCATTTTGCTAAGAGGAAAGGATTCTATAAAGGATGACATATTTGTGTGCTTAGGTCAGATTATGAAATTCCTTGAAAATCAAGCATAAGGATTTAGACTTAATAGAATAAAAATGCAGAAAATATTAGACTTTAAGTAAAGGGATCATATAACTTAAGTGGAATTTAAACAAGTATCTTGCCCTTAAATCCAGGGAAGATGGAGGTTTAGGCTGGGCATGACCAGTAGGGCTGAGGCACTCCCCACAATTAAAAAGTCATGTTGAAGTGTACTGTACTAATGGAAGTGAGTCATATACAAGGCAAGGTCTTCTGCCAGCATCTACTGTTTGTCTAGCCCTGAAATATTATTCCACTTTCAACTGTACAAAGAAAGAAACTCAAACATCTGAAATTGCCACTAATATATGGCATATATGAGTTCCTGTTTCTGGTTCTGCCTAATTTACCTTGGCATTCTTTTCACGGAGGTCAAATATTTGGTGTGTTGAAATAAATGCAGAACAGATGTTGGGGACTTGTGGCCTGCACATCTCAATTTCCACAGTGCACTGTTGGGCTTTATACATTTAGTTTTCAGAAATATAAATTACTTCCTTACTAGAACAGCAGCAGAAGTAAGGAATATAGCCAAAAAGATTGTAGTAAGAGTCAGAAGTCTAATTGTGTGACTATAGGGAAATCATTAACTTTTCTGAGTCTCAGATATTTCATCTATACAAATATGGGGTCAAAGTTAAAATTTTATAATTCACTTTTTAAGAAGAAAATGAGATAATATATGAAAGATTGCCCATTTATGTGGTTTAAATAATTAAACAGCAAAATCCTGGCGGTTACAGCCAATATAGACAATTGACAAAGCAACAAAAGTCTTGGCAATAAATGCTTTCATCACTAAGAAGACATTTTTAGATAGTGCATACTCTGGAAACTGTTCTCTTCTCACTGAAACAAAGTAAGGCTGATAACATCCTCCAAAAGTGTGCTTGGAAGATCACAAGCACCTCTTGGAGGAGACAGGGAGAGTGGAGGAGAAAATATGTTCTTCGGGATAACATATAGTCTACCAGAGCATACACTGAAGCAAAGCAAACCCTCCTGAATCTTCAGCATTTTAACTGATGCATGCAGTATAAAATTAGAAACAGGACCATAAACACTATTATGAAGACTATACTCAGTGGGGGACACTGAACAAATATATATGGGAAAGTAAGTTCTCTGTGATTAGCATGAAAGCTCAGTCTTACCCAAATCCAAATGAAATTTGAAATGGTTTGGAATACATAAGGAGGATCAGTGAATGACATCAAACGCAAATGATGAAATAGAGAATCTGAACATGATCTTTCTCTTATTTCTCACTGATCCCTTAGAACCACCAATAGAAATATAATATTAACTCTACATGTAAATTAAATTTTCTAGAAGTCATATTTTAAAAAGTAAGACAGATGAGCTTCATTTAATAATACATTTTACATAATTCAATATATTCAAAATGACATCCTTTTAACTTGTAATCATAATAAAAATATAACTGTTATTTTACATTCTTCATAATAAGTCTTTGATATCTGACTTATGGCACATCTCAGTTCAAACTGGGCACATTTAAAGACAGTCAAAGCATAAGAAAGTAGGGATTGTAAATTAACACTAGGCCATATCATATACTTGCACTTATTTTAAAGAAAAGCCAAGTTTAATAGCATGTTTTAGGTTTTAAAATATTTTTGGCCAACCTCTCTTGGTACTTACTCAGAAGTGAGAAAAGATGATTGAAGGTATCTCAACATCCCTCTTTTTTTTCACCCAGAGGTTAGGATTTCTGTTGCAGTAGCTAGGGATTGCATTGTCATTTCAGATGAATGTCAAGTCTGTAATCAAAAAGTGTAAGTCATCATTAGGTTCCTACACTTGTCATTCTTTTATTATTTTTCATTGTTATCTTAAATATATTTACTTCTTGACAAACATAAAGAAATAAAGAATTATATTTAAATGGATAATAAAACAATTTGACTGCATAAAATCCCTTTTCGTTTTAGGTAGACCTACTGGTACAAACAAATCACTTGGGTGGTCTATTTTTCTTTGGTAACAGGGATTGAACTCAAGGGCTCTAGACCACTGAATCACATCTCCAGCCCTATTTTGTATTTTATTTAGAGATAAGGTCTCACTGAATTGTTTAGGGCCTTACTTTTGCTGAGGCTGGCTTTGAACTCACGATCCTCCTGCCTCAGCCTCCAGAGCCACTGGGATTACAGGCATGAAGCACTGCACCCGGCACCTGCTCTGTTCTCTTACTTAACTGCAACTGTGTTTTCCTTGTTAGATTACTTCTTTGCACCAGGGTTTCTTGATAGAACTCTATTGGTACTTTGGTTTGGACTATTCCTACTAGCTGAAGGTTATATACTATCTATGGGCCTGGCCAAAAAATGTTAGTAGTTTCCTCAGTCATGGTGAAACAACAACAAAATGCCCCCAGGCATTTCTAAACTTCTCTTGAAAAGACTAGTATCACTCTCCCAGTTTGAGAGTCACTGCTTGAAATGTTAGTTAAACTCTGATCATTTAACAAAGCACCTTTAGTTGTAAGTATCCTATATTTTGTAGTTTGCAAGTATTCTGTATTTTGTAATTTCTCTTATCAGCTAAAAAGAAAGGATTATAAAATCAACATTTAAGGCTGGGCTTCATGATGCACACTGTAATCCCAGTGGCTCTGGAGGCTGAGGCAGGAGGATCTTGAGTTCAAACTCACCATCAGCAATTTAGCAAGGCCTTAAGTAATTTATGGATTTCCTATCTCAAAATAAAAAAAATGTAAAAAAGGGCTGGTGATGTGGATCAGTGGTTAAGCACCTAGATTCAATCCCCTGTGCCCATCCTCCACAAATCAACATTTTAAAAACCAGAATCACTAAAACATCAAAGAAACTCAAAGGCCCTTGTAAACACAACTGAATTTGCTTCAAAGGTTTTTTTGCTTTTTGTTTTCCACTTCAAGTTAACACTACCTTTAAAAAAATCACATTTTTGAATTTATTTTTTCTGACCTCTAAGAGGGATCTTACATTTTTCTACTTTCCTTTCCAAGACTATTCCCTCTTTTGCACTGTGTAATCTTGAATTTAAATCTGAACTAGTTGCATTGTGTTAATAGTCAAATTATGATACAATTTGAATTATTGAAATGCATATGGAGGGGTTTCTTTTCTTATTTTTAGTGAAAACTCACGTTTTTAAAATTAGCACCTAGGGAACTATAGGTGGAGACTTTACATATTAGAGTCATCAGCATGATAATTGTAATTAAATAAACACAAATCAGTTCATGATAGCTGATTTCATTTACTATTATAATCAGCTTTCTCCTCTATAAAACAGCCCAATTAGTCCTAAATTGACATTCACTAATTGTATATTAGAGTTTCAAGGAAAACAATGAAGAGTTAGTGACTATCATAATGATTGAGATGTGTTTTGACATCAGTAATTATTATTATTTTTAAGATGGGGGTCTTGCTATGTCGCCTAACCTGATCTCCAACTCCTGGACTCAAGCAATCCTCCTGGCTTGGCCTTCTGAGTAGTTAGGACTACAAGTCACCAAACCAGCCCAGTAATTACTGTTTAGTAGATCTCTTTTTGGACACTAAAATCACTACTAATATGATTGTATATGTTTGAAATTGGTTTTATGAGCAACATACAGATTTGATGCAATTCCCATCAAAATACCCACAAATTGGTGTGAATATACTTTGTATACAACGAGAGATATGAAAAATTGTGCTCTATATATGTAATATGAATTGTAATGCATTCTGTTGTCATATAAATTTAAAATAATAATAATAATAATAATAATAATAAATATCATTTTTCCAGAAGTAGAAAAAACAGTCCTGAAATCCATTTGGAAGAATGAAATATTCAGAATAGCCAAAACAATTCTAAGTCAATAAAGCAAGCTGGAGGCATCATCACAATACCTGACTTCAAATTATACTACAAAGCTATTGAAATAACCACTGCATGGCTCTGTCATAAAACCAGATACATAGACCAATGGGAAAGAAGAGAAGACACGGAAAAAGATCCAACACAGTTAACAGTCATCTGATTCTTGACAAAGATGCCAAAAACACATTGGGAGAAAAGACAGGCTTTAAACAAATGGTGCCAGAAAAATTGATTACCCATATGTAGACAAATAAGACTAGACCCTGTACAAACTTGAAAGAGATCAAAAGCCCAGGAATTAGACCAGAAACTATGCAAATCCTTGGAAGAAAATATAGGTTTGAGACTCCAGCATATAGGTACAGGCAATGACTTTCTTATTAGAACTCCTAAAGCTCAGAAAATAATGACAAAAGTTAATAAACAGAATGGCATCAAATTAAAAAGCTTCTGCACACAAAGGAAACAATTGGTAACATGAAGAAAGAACCTATGGAATGGGAGAAAATATATTTGCTAACTACTCTTTTTTTCTTTTTTTAAAGAAAGCGAGAGAGAATTTTTTAATATTTATTTTTTAGTTTTCGGTGGACACAACATCTTTGTTTGTAATGTGGTACTGAGGATCGAACCTGGACTGCATGCATGCAAGGCGAGCGTGCTACCGCTTGAGCCACATCCCCAGCCCTGCTAACTACTCTTTTGACACAGGATTAATATCCAGACTATATAAGAAACTTTAAAAAACTTAACACCAAAACCTCAAATATCCTAGCTTAATTGGGCAAATGAATTAAACAGATACTTCTCAAAAGAAGAAATAAAAATGGACAACAAATCTATGAAAATGTTCAACATCAATAGCAATTAGGGAAATGCAAATCAAAACTACAGTGAGCTTTCATCTCACTCTAGTCAGAATAGCAGCCATCAAAAATATGAATGATATGGGGCTGGGGTTGTGGCTCAACAGCAGATTGCTTGTCTAGCACGTGCAAGGCCCTGGGTTCGATCCTCAGCACCACATTAAAAATAAATAAATAAAAATAAAGGTATTGTGTCCAACTACTTAAAAAAAGAATATGAACAATAATAAATGCTAGAGAGAATGTGGAGAAGGGACACTTTTTTCTCTGTTGATAGGATTGTAAATGAATATAACCACTATTGAAATCAGTATGGAGGTTCCTCAAATGACTAGGCAGGAAACCACCATATAACCCAGGTATACAACTACTCAATGTTTATCCTAAAGAATTAAAGTCATAATACTAGAGTAGTATATGCATACCCATGTTTATAGCAGCACAATTCACAGTTGCCAAACTTTGGAACCAAACTAGGTGCTTATCAAGGATGAATAAATAAAGAAAATGTGGCATATACACACAATGGAGCTTTATTCAGCCATAAATGTGAATTATGTCATTTGCTGGAAAACGGATGAAACTTTAGAACATTCTGTTACACAAAATAAGCTAAACTCATAAAATCAAGGGAGCATATGTTTTCTCTCGGATGTGGAAGCAAGAGAGGAAAAAGGGAAAGAAAAGTGAAAATCAAAAGGAGATCAGTAGAGTGTAGGAAAGGGACCAGGAGAGGGAGGAGTGAATGGAAAATACTGGGGAATGATATTGGCCAAACTATAGTGTTATATTGTGCATGTGGAAATATGTTACGACAAATACTGCCATGATTTACGACTATAATGTATCAACAAAAAAATGGAAAAAATAAAAGAAAGCAAACAAAAGAACAAAATTGCTTTCATGTATATATGTATGTATGTATGTATGCAGCCTAGCCAAACATCTATTGTGAGCATAAACATTAATACTCTGGAACAGTGATGAGCAAATCATACCTGTCAGCCTGACACTGTTTTTTTTTAAATTGTTCTCTTTATTCCTTTTTTCTCTTTCTTTCTTTCTTTCATTCTTTCCCCACACCTTCTCTCTCCCTCCCTTCCTCCCTCCCTCCTTTCTTTCTTTCTTTCACGGTGTCCAACAATAACACTTGCGTTTGTAAACAAAGTTTTATTAGAATACAGAAGCTTATATTATTTACCCACAGTCTAGGCTGTTTTTGTGCTACATTGGCACTTGAGTGGTAATGAAGACTTGCCTACAAAGTCTAATATATTTATTATCAGTCTCTTTTCAGGAAAAGTTTGTTGATCCCTGATTAGATTATAGATTAAAGTCAGCAGAATAAATACATAAACATTTCTTTTCTTACGACTAAAATTGGCTGTATGAAATGAGATAAATGATCTATTAATTGCCAAGATAAATGTCCCTCCCCTATAGAAAGTGTGTATTCAGGACTAGAAATCTTGGCACTGTGTCATGTCAAATGTAGGAAAAAAACCTGGCAGTTCATTTTGATGAGACTTAAGAAATTTCTTTTCCAGGGCATTTTGAGGTGTATCTAAACTTTGTAGATAATACAGGGAAGAAAATTGTAATCTGCAAATAGATTATGTTCATTATTAGTTTGTAATCATTTCACAACTATCATATAATATTAAAGCATCATAAGAGACTGCCTATCATAATAGAAACTTTTATGACTCTAGCCATTAACTTGTATTTTTCTAGTTATTGTAGACCCATACTTTTAAGCTAGTGCTATTGGTAAAATATATGATTATTTAAGTCTGATTGCCTTACTAATTTTGACCAGTTTATTTTTCAGATATCCATTTTGGGGTTTACTCTTTCAATTAATTTTGGGTTCCATGGGCAATGAAATTGTTGTTGAGTATGTAAGATGTTGCAGTTTCTATGTAAGTTCACCTAAGTGCCTCTACCACTATTGATGGGCAAGGATATAAGTAATTTAGTACTTTTACTTGAAACTGTTATAGATCTACTGTACTGGATTTGTTTTCCTGACACAAAAGTGTATAAAACTAGGAAAACTAAACATTTTCAGGTATTAATTTCAGACATGACTGTAGGCCTGGTGCACAAAACACAATTAGGGAGATGAAGCTCAAGTAAGATGGAGGTCATACTGAGTTAAGGAGAAAATTATCAAAGTGCAAGATTATCATAGTGGTTGGAATTTTGTGGACAAGAATGTCTGAGCTATTTATGGTGGGTGCAATGTGATTGTGTGTGTGTGTTAGAGAGAGAATACTAAAAGCCTGGAGGAAATTCATTTTTCATATGAATGTACCAGATGAGACTCTTTAAGGCTTAGCAGAGTTTGACTGCTATAAAGGAGACTGAAGATGATGCTAAATGGCAATGTTGGAAGAAATTAGGTTTCCAGCAGAGTCAGGTTGCAGCAGCTTCACTAATATATCAGGTACTTAATTAAGAGTTCAGAAATAAGCCTTAGCAAAAAGAACCACACACAAAAGAGTAAAGGGAAAAAGGTAGACCTAAATTTGAAACCAAAATTGATTCATGCTGAAAATGTATGTGGCAGCCAGAAAGGAAAAAGAAAAAGAAAGGTGTGTGTGTGTGAAAGGAATCTGACGACAATCAAAGGGAGATCAGTAGAGGAAAGGGATCAGGGGAGAGAGGAAAGCAGGTAAAAGAGAAATACTCGAGAACGATATTGGCCAAGTTTTATCACTGTATTGTACATATGCATGCAAACATAACAACAAATCCCACCATTATGTACAAGTATAATGCACCATGAAATATGGAAATAAAGAAAAATACCAAACCTAGTGAGGCGCGGTGGAATATGCCTATAATCCCAGTGACTCAGGTGCATGAAGCAAGAGGATCACGAGCTCAAAGCCAGCCTTAGTAAATCGAGGTGCTAAAGCAGCTCAGCAAGACCCTGTCTCTCAATAAAATACAAAATAGGTCTGGGGATGTGGCTCAGTAATTGAGTACCCTGAGTTCAATCTCTGGAACCAAATAATAATAATAATAGTAATACCAAATCTAATATGATCAAAACAATTCACCAGTAATTAGCCTGCATGACAAATAAAACAGAATATCCTTTATAGGAAGACAACATAATCCAGACTTCCTATGATGTATCATCTATAAATGACCAGAATATAATTAAAAAAATTTTTTTTGGTACCAGGGATTGAACCCAGGGGTGCTTAACCATTGAGCCACAACCTCAGCACTTTTTTGCATTTTATTTAGATACAGGGTCTCACTGAGTTGCTAAGTGCATCCCTTAGTTGCAGAGGCTAGCTTTGATCCTCCCGCCTTAGCCTCCTGAGTCACTGGGATTATAGGCATGTAGAATATCATTAAATTTTGCCAGAATGCAAAGAAGATAGAAAAATGAGAACCACAAGAGAAAATATCACATATAAAAAAAGTTCCATGAGCTGACCCAGATGTTAGGATTAGCCGAAAAAAAATTTAAATAGTTTTAATAACTAATTTCAAGGAGTTAAAGAAAAGCTTAATCATAATGAATAAGTAGATATGGGTGTCAACATATAAATGAAAAAATTCTTTTAAAAGAAATAAAAAGTATAGTATTTGAAATGAAAAATTCATGAAACAAATCTATCATCAGATTGTACAGTGCAAAAACAGCAAAAAGTTAACTTGGAGATAGACCAATAAAAATTATCTGTTCTAAAAATCAGAAAGAAAAAAATAGAGACTTGGTTACTATCAGTACAAAGTGACCTAACATACATATAATTAGATTTCTAGAAGAATAGACGCATAAATTGTACAGAAAAAAATATTTAAGACAACGATGGCTAAAATTATCCCAAATTAACAAAAAAGATGTTAACAGATTTAGGAAACTCAGTGAATACTAAGGTTAGTTACAAAGCAAATCACACCTAGATGCATCAGAGTCAACTGTAAATAATCAATTAGGAGGAAAAAGGTCTTGAAGGCAATTAGAAAAAAGTGGTGTGTTTTACATTGGTAAAAATGACTAAAATGATAGCTGACTTCTTATCAGAAATGAGAGGTTAAAGTTAATGGAAAGGTTTAAGGTGCTAGAAGACAAAAACTGCTAATCCAGGATAAATACTCTTCAAAACTGAAAGCAGAATAGACTTTTTCAAATAAATAAAAAGAAAATTCAATACCAATAGATCTCTACTATTAATGCTAAAAGAACCTCTTCAGGATAAAAGGAGATGATCCATCAGGTAGAAACAGATGCACTGTGTGCTTTAGTTCACTGTGTAATAAACTTAATGGTTTAATATAAAAATTCTTTGTTATTTCTCCTTATTCTATGATTTGGCTTTACATAACCTGATGGGTCCTTTGCTCTAGGTATTTATTACTGCTTACGTGGTTTCCTTTAGCAGGAATTGTTTAACCAAAGGTAGAACTGACAAAATAGCTTCGTTTACATGTCTGCTAGCTCAACTGGTTGGGTCAGGCTTATCTCTTCAAATGCTTTTAGTCATTCAGTCATTCTAAAATTTTTTATTTGTTGATTAGATTTCTAGAGGATAATAGTAGAATGTATACACCTTCCCAGGGTGTTATGTCTAGGATTGGCATGGAATCACTTTCACCAAAAATATATTTTGTTCATTAAAACAAGACAAAAGACCAGCCCAGACTCAGTGGGTGGGAAAATAGATATTACTTCATAATGAGAGAAGCAACATGATACAGGAATGTGGAGAATTTGGGGTAGATATTTTTAAAGACAATGCACCATAAACAGAAATGAAAAGTACTAGAAATAGTAAAATGTAGGTAAATATAAAAGGCAATATGTATACATATTTATTCTTTTAATTTCTTGGAAACATGACTAAGGTAAAAAACATAGGGTATACAGCTGTAATATGTATGACGACAAAGCACAAAAGACTTGGGGAAATGTGAGAAAGTATCACAATTTAAACTATGAAAACTGTGATAAATTAAAGAATGCATTTCATAATTCCTGGAAACATTGCTAAAACAATAATGTAAAGCAATACAGCTAAAAGCTAGTGGATAAATTAAATAAAATTTAATTTTTATTTAATGTAATTTTATTTAATTACATTAAATAAAAATACATCATTAATAGTAAGCCAAGAAGAATGCAGAGGCTATACTAACATCAGATGAATTTAAATTCAAGATAAAGAGTTTTATAAGAGATAAGAAAGACATTTCATAATACTATAATGTGTTTTTTAAGAACACAGAAACATGACACCATACAACCAAACATTTATATGCCCCAAATATATGAAAGCTGACAAAACTGAAGAGATAAATCCATACTTTGAATTTTTAACAGCCTTTTAACAACTGATAGTAACAGTATAAAAAATCACTAATGATACACAAGAGTCTGAACAAAACTATCAACCACCTTAACCTTATTGACATTGACTGACAATGCCCAACAACTCCAGAATATATATTCTTTTCTAGTCCTCATGAAAATTTGCAAGATAGGTTATATTCTTGGCAAACTAATCAGTTTCAAAAAATTTTAAATATTGAATATCAGTTTGTTTGCTGATCACAGTAGAAATAAATGGGGTATTCTTTAATAAAACTGGTCATTAAATAAAAGCCCTGCAAATCATCAATAAACAGTGTTTTAGTTATCTATTGCTATATTTTTTAAAATTCCAAAATTTAGTGGCTTTAAAAAATAACCATTTGCCAGGAGTGGTGGTGCACACCTGTAATTCCAGTGGCTCAGGAGGCTGAGGTAGGAGGATCGAGAGTTCAAAGCCAGCCTCAGTAATGGCGAGGCACTAAGCAACTCAGTGACACCCTGTCTCTAAATAAAACACAAAATAGGGCTCGGGATGTGGCTCAGTGGCCGAGAGCCTCTGAATTCAATCCCCACTACCAAACAAACAACCATTTTATTTCTCATAATTTTGTAAGTCAAGACTTTAACCAAGGTTCTGCTCCAGTGTCACCTAGGCTCACCCATACAGCAAACGCCTGATTTAGACTACAAGGTCTGAGATGGCTTTGTATGTCTGGAACTAAGGTGCTGACTGTTGGCTTTATGTAGTCTCCCTTTCCATGTGGTCTTTCAAATGTCAGGGGCTTTCTTCAAATGGACTCTCCCTCTAGCAAGATAGCCTGGGCTTCTTTACAGTGTGGCACAGGGTACCAAAGAGAAGAAAAAACGAGTTTGTGCCTTTAAAGGATACAGTCAGTCCTTCCTCAAGTCTCAATCTTGGGTAGGATCTTGGTCCATGCATTTTGAGGGAATTTATAGTTGGATGACATTTTAATCTACATTACTATGTGAAATGTCTTTGTTTTTATGATTTCATTTTTGCTACATTGTTTCTTTTCCATACAATTAACTACAATATAGGATAATCTATTAACGATAATGTCTCTTCAATTGGTTGTGTGAAGCTTGCTCTATATTAATTTATATAGAAAGGACTCATGGGAATAATATTCTCTAAATGACAATTTCCTGATTTAAAAACATATAATTTGTAGCCAGTACAATAGTGCATGCCTATAATCCTAGCTACTCAGGAGGTTGACAAGTAGGAGAATGGTAAGTTTCAGGAGAGCCTGGGCAACTTGGTGAGACTCTGTCTCAAGGAAAACAAAAACAAAACAAACATTAAATGACTGCAGATGTAGCTCAGTGGTAGAGCACTCCTCAGTTCAATCCTCAGTGCTGGGGGGGAAAAAGGTCATTCATCACCATACTAAGATACTCCTTAGAGAAAAGTAATTGCAAGAACATTGTTCTCCTCCCTTGGGATATGTTTGTTTTTTTTTCTAGATTGGAATCTAGAAAGCCTTTTGTGTGCTTTGTGCTCTCATTATGGTTATGTGGCTTTTTAAATCTTGTTCATGCCATTGGATATAATATCAGATTTTTTTTTCTGGTGGTGCTGGGGATTGAACCCAGAGCCTTGTGCGTGTGAGGCAAGTACTCTTCCAACTAAGCTATATCCCCAGCCCCAGTGGATTTGTTTTTTTGGAGGGGAATCTCTTCTCAACACATTTTGTGCCAGATTGTACTTGAGAAAGGGAAGTGATATGTACAGCATGGAACGATATTACTTTCTGATTTTCCCACTTTTTTTATCTTTTTAAAAAATTTATTTATTTTTAATCCTAACTTGTTATATATGACAGGATAATGCATTATAATTCATATTACACATATGGCACACAATTTTTCATATCTCTGGTTGTACACATAGTCACATCAGTTGTGTCTTTTTTTTAAGAGAGAGAGAGAGAGAGAGAGAGAGAGAGAGAGAGAGAGAGGGGAGAGGAGAGAGGAGAGAGATTTTTAAATATTTATTTTTTAGTACTGGGAATTGAACTCAGAGGCATGAACCACTGAGCCACCTCAGCCCTATTTTGTATTTAATAGAGACAGGTTCTCACTGAGTGCCTCGCTTTTGCTGAGGCTGGCTTTGAACTCATGATCCTCAGCTTCTGGAGTCACCAGGATTACAGGTGTGCACCACTGTGCCAGGCTAGAAAGAACTCTTGAATTAAGAAGCTCAGTAAGGGTGAAAGATCTATATAGTGAAAATTACAGAACCTTAAAGAAAGAAATCAAAAAAAGACCTTAGAAGATAGAAAGATTTACCTTGCTCTTGGATAGGCAGAATTAATATTATCAAAATGACCACACTTCTAAAAGCGCTATACAGATTTAATGCAATTCCAATCAAAATCCCAATGACATTCCTCATATAAATAGAAAAACAATCATGAAATTCATCTGGAAAAATAAGAGACCCAGAATAGCTAAAGCAATCCTTATCAGGAAGAGTGAAGCAGGTGGCATCACTATACCAGACCTTAAACTATACTACAGAGCAACAGTAACAAAAACAGCATGGTATTGGCACCAAAACAGACTGGTAGACCAATGGTACAGAACAGAGAGAGGATACAGAGACTAACCCACAAAACTACAATTATCTTATGTTAGACAAAGGTACCAAAAACATGCACTAGAGAAAAGATAGCATCTTCAACAAATGGTGCTGGGAGAACTGGAAATCCATATGCAACAAAATGAAATTAAATCCCTATCTCTCACCATGCACAAAACTCAACTCAAAATGGATCAAGGACCTGGGAATAAAACCAGAGACTCTGCGTTTAATAGAAGAAAAAGTAGACCCTAATCTCCATCATGTGGGATTAGGCTCCAACTTCCTTAATAAGACTCTTTTGGTGCCAGAATTAAAATCAAGAATCAATAAATGGGATGGACTCAAACTAAAAAGTTTCTTTCTTCTCTGCAAAAGAAGCAAATCTGTGAGGTGAATAGCAAGCCTACATCTTGGGAGCAAATCTTTACCCCTCACACATCAGATATAGCACTAATCTCTAGGTATATAAAGAACCTCAAAAGCTAAACACCAAAAAAAAAAAAAAAACAAATAACCCAATCAATAAATAGGCCAAGGACCTGAACAGACACTTCTCAGAAAATAATATACAATCAGTCAACAAATACATGAAAAAATGTTCATCATTACTAGCAATTAGAGAAATGCAAATCAAAACCACTCTAAGATTTCATCTCACTCATCAGAATGGCAGCTATTATGGATACAAACCACAATAAGTGTTGGCGAGGATGTGGGAGAAAAAGGCACACTCATACACTGCTGATAGGACTGCAAATTGGTGCAGCCAATATGGAAAGCAGTATGGAGATTACTTGGAAAATTGGGAGTGGAACCACCATCTGACCCAGCTGTCCCTCTCCTCAATCTATACCCAAAGGACTTAAAAACAGCATACTACAGGACACAGCTGCATCAATGTTTACAGCAGCACAATTCACAATAGCTAAACTGTGGGACCAACCTAGATGCCCTTCAATAGATGAATGGATTAAAAACTGTGGTGTGTGTGTGTGTACACACACACATACAATGGAATATTATTCAGCAATAAAAGAAAATAAAATCATAGCATTTGTAGGTAAATGGATGGAATTAGAAAAGATAATGCTAAGTTAGCCAATCCCAAAAAACCAAATGCTGAATGTTTTCTTTGATATAAGGAGGCTGATTCATAGTGGGATAGAGAGTGGGAGATGGGAGGAACAACAAGCTCTAGATAGGGCAGAGGGGTTGGAGGGGAAGGGAGGAGGCATGAGGTTATTAAAGATGGTGGAATGTGATAATTATTATCCAAAGTACAGGTATGAATACAGGAACTGGGTGTGAATATACTGTGTATACAATCAGAGATATGAAAAATTGTGCTCTATATGTATAATAAGAATTACAATGCATTCTGCTGTCATATATGAATAAAAAATTCTAAAAAAGGTCAGTAAAACCCTCTCACACCAGCCCAGATTGACTCCCTATTGCTGATACAGGAAAACAGTCATTTTAAAAATAATCATGAGGAAAAAAACAAAACAAAACAAAACTCCTTTCAAGTCTGAAATTCAAATATTTCAGAACAGAAAACGGACAAAAAGATAAATAGTGGGGCTAGGGCTGTAGTTCAGTGGCAGAGTGCTTGCTCAGCATGTGTGAGGCACTGGGCTCGATCCTTAGCCACCACATTAAAAAAATAAAATAAGGGCATGCTGTCTATCTACAACTAAAAAAAAAAAATATATAAATATATATATATATATATATATATATATATATATATATATATATATAGAGAGAGAGAGAGAGAGAGAGAGAGAGAGAGAGAGAGAGAGAGACAGACAGACAGACACCAAATCTGGGAAAAAAGAAAAAGGAAGACAAAATGATCTCCTACACCTCATGGGTCTTTTTTTTTAATATGTATTTTTTTAGTTGAAGTTGGACACAATGCCTTCATTTTTACTTCTGTTTTTATGTGGTGCTGAGGATTGAACCCAGGCCCTTGCACGTGTGAGGTGAGTGCTCTACCGCTGACCCACCACCCCAGCCCCCCACCTCATGGGTCTTAAAAGACCTAAAGCACATGACATAGTCAGCACTGTTGATGAACACAATAAATGTCCATAAATATCATTTGCAATTTAAAAAACATTCTACTATTGAGAAGAGGTATCACTGTGCAAAGCACCATCATAAAGATAGCAGGTTTACCAAATAAACTCCAGAGAAGAAGTCTGTGTCAAGAGAGAAAAGGTTCAAATTTAATCCTTGAGACTGACAGGACCATAAACATTAATATCATCACTTGGATTCAAAGTCCAGCTTCAAGGGAACAAGGATTACTCTGGCAGTTCTTGGACCAGGAAGCCTTAAGAATGTCAACAGATGACTATAGGGCTGGGTAGGAAAGAGAGGTGCCAGAGCAGGACACAGGACTACCCGTGGGGACGCATCTCACTCACACCCTAGCTTGAGGTGATGGAGTCACTGGCTCACCTAACCCCAACTCACTTCCTTCCTCCCGCTCTCTGATCCCTCCTCCAGCTGCAGGCAGGGCATCAGAGGCCCACTGGCTGTTCTCTGTCTCTCCCAGGATGGACTCCAGGTCTACGTCCTCCAGGATGCTCCCCTCAGAAGACAGCAGTTTATCCAAGCCAAATTTCAGTATGTCACTCAACTTGAATGAAGAAAATGAGAGATCCAGTTAGTTCTCATGAAAACACAGATGAGGATGTGTGACTTGCTAAGTGTCTAAATGACACCAGGTAATTCTTTCCCTGATGGACTTTCTTCTCTTCCATCACAAATGACACCTGCCAGGCTGTTTTGGAGTTGGATGAGGAATAAGCAGAGAGGTGATAAATGATGATCAGAGATGTTGACTTTGACAATTATTTACAATACCAAAAAAATTTTTTGGCCTCCAATTTTTTTGAGGAGTGGGGGCAGATAAAATGATTCCCAGCATCTTCTATAGCACTTCTCACCAGCAATTTTTACAGGCACTTCCAGCAGTCCCCAGAGAAGTCAGAGACCCTGTTGGCTACCTTCTTACCTCTCCCACTGCCAAACTCTTATAAAGAAAAGGTGCCACTGAATACCTCATCTCACCATGAGCTGCCACCTGTCCTTGCCAAGCCGCTTTGCTACTACAGTGCTTTATGGGACCCACTTTGGCAAAACCATAACCACCCTGATCACCAGACCCAAAAGCCCTTTCTCAATTTCAATCTCCCTGGATAGTCCTGCGGCACTCCCCATCCTGCCCTCTTGCTCCACCTAGGGGATATACTCAGCCTATTTCCTACGGCTATTGGAACCAGAATCTTAGATAGTGTTACCTGGCTTTCATTTGCTACTTGCAACTCTCCACCTCCCTAAGTACTATCTCTTAGGAATTCTGAACCAATTGGGATCCACATCATGGGACTTCATTTTCATTTTGCCCTTTTAGATTTGGTTAGTTATCTCTATATTGCCTATTCTGTAACTTGGAAACTTTAGCTTGAAAATATCCAAGATAAAAACTATGACAAAAACTAAGCAAAACCATAACTGTTATATTTATATTTAACCTTGGTGTACATATATATATATGTATGTGTATATATATATATATAAAACCAAGCCAAATGGCTTTGGCATTTAGTACCCAAAACAGAAGAAAGCCAAGTATTTATGATGAGGCTCAGTCCATACTGGGACCCTTCACTCGTCCACTCCTTGGACTATGTCTCCTGGCTTCCCTCGCTACTGCTCACTCACAACGTGTCTTTAAGGAACTACCCATTTTTTAAATGAAAACCACTTTATTATAGTAACTAAGAGCATGTAGTTGGAAGTTAAAGAGTGCTCGGATTAGAGTCATGAATCTGATGTTTGGAAAATTTCTTAAGATGGAGGTAAAGACAACGTCTATCTCATTTTTTTGTTATTCTTCTTCTGAAACAACTGGAAAAAGTGCACGTCACACAATGCTTAGCACACAGTAAGCATTCAATAAGTGTTCACCGCATCTTTATCTGTTCTCTGTTTCTGTTGTGTTCTCCTTCTAAGACAAGGAACCTGCTCTCCTTTTTCAGGACTTCACTGCTCTATACTGCTTAGATTTATCAAACCAGAACCACGTCTTTTACTATTAGATTCTTTTAATAACTTAAAAAAAATGTCCTGCTGTATTTTGAGACAAGGCAGTGAGTTATCACCCTTGTTCCTGGCAACCATAAATAACTCACAGTCTGGTGGGGAGGAAAGAATCAAGACAGAACCAGAGTGTGATTTCTTGCCATGGCTTGTGCAGGAAGTCCCACCGAGGTCCTCTCCACCAGCCCATAGTTTGTACTGGCCCCAAGATCTGGTCCCATGGCAGAGTTTGTGCCTGTGCATTTCACAATGATGTGCTAGCAGCCAATGTCATAGAGAAACCCCTGACTGAATGCCTGGAGCTCCCTCCACTGGGGAAGCATCGAGCATCTGAGAATTTGTCTCCTCTAACTCCTGACACCTGTGCCTTCACAACAGCCCATGATGAGCTCCTCTCCCAAGATCCTGTGAAGAAGTGTATTTAGACACCTACAGTGTACATGCACCTCTCTCTCAAGCTTTCACCTTCCATTTGAAATTGCCTCTTCAATAGTGTGAAAATAAAATGCACAGCCTGCCCAGCCACCATGATAGATGAGCATGCAGAAGACTCAAAACACAAAAGGCCAAAGACTCCAGTTACTCTCTAAGATATACAAACGTCAAGCAAACAAACAAAACCTAGAGTTCTTCTTTCAGGTTCTAGTACCCCCAAATCTGTGAACCTTTCCTGCAGGTCAGTGACTCCCTAACAAAAACAGCACCTTCCCTGTCTGCAATGCTGATGTGTAAAGATACAGATGTGAGAAAACTGCCATTTTTAAACTCATGCTTGGGCTAGTTGTAAATTTGATGATTCTGCTTGTAATACTGTGTAATTTTTTCCCTTTCACATACCTCTTGAATTTTTTGTTTGATAAGCTGATCCTTTTAAAGCCTGGTTTTTCTTGCAAACTTTTCTAATTCCTTTCTTTTCTGAGTCTCCTTCTAACAATAATGTATATTGATTTTTACTACAAACTCTGTTGACTAAAGCCTACATTATCTTCATCCTTCTAATTTCTATCCCTATCTCCTACTTTCTACTCTCATCTTTCAGGCTTAAAGCCATCTTTGAACTTGCTCTCTCTCACTGCCTGCCTCAAAACAAGAGCCAACTCCTGTCATTTCTCTGCAGTTTCCTACAGCAGATCTTCCCACAGCTACTACCTTTTCTCAGACATTTATTACTCTCTTCATGCCTGAATCATACTAGATACTAGGGGTTGATCTCTCTGCATCTAATCCCTCAAAACGACCTGGGGTATATTATAATATAGGTTCAATTTTATCTCAAAGGCTGCTGCTAAGGAATAACTCCAAACCTCTTACCAAAAGAGAGCTCTCTAGGATATTCTAAGACAGCATTTGACTCCCATCTAATTTTTCCTTCTTCAACAAATTAACTCTAGTGCTTTCATCCCTATATCCTATGGCATAATTTTGAATTCCTAATCTTGTTCACTCATCTCTGAGTATGGAATGAGTACTGTAAGTCACTACTCAAAGGGTCTGGGATTAAGGAGGAGGTATGAAACTAATCATCACTGATTTAAAGAAAAAAAAAGAACTTAAACAAATTCTGAGGTAACTAGTGGCACACTCATCTTTAGAAGCCATGAAGAGATTAGATCCATGATGTTCAGTTACATGCTCAAAGTCATCCATCCAATAAGGGATAAGATGTGAATTTCAATCCAAGTTAGATGGTTCAAAGCTCATTTTCTTTATTCTATTTTCTCTGCCTTTAAATGCCACCCTCATTTTTAGCTTGTATGGCACCTTGCATGTAGTTAGGTACTGAGAGGGTAAGAATTAGGCCAATGAAAAAATGGGTAATTTGCAACAATGGGTGGTTAATGCTGGTCCTTTTTATTTGCATTCTCATCCACAGAGAGTACTAGTTATAAATCATGAGACTCTAAAAAGAATACATTTTACCTGGAGGTCAGGATCAGCCAAAGGTTTCTGGGCTCCCAGAGTAAAATGGTCTCTTTCTATGATTGTGTTGGTGAGCTGCAGTTTGGAGGCTGCTTTCCTATAAACTATTTCTTCCACAGTGTCTCGGCCAATCAGCCGGATCACTTTCCCAGCCCTGTACTGGAGTCAAATGAGAGCAGTGTTAGGAGTCTGCAAAGCTGGGGAAAAAAGCATGCCAGGAAAATACACCCAAAAGGAAGCAGAACCAAATGCCACATTGAGGGAAAAAGGAAAAAGACACTGCTCATTGGGACCTGAGCATTTGTTAGAGAAATCTGGCCTCAACTTCTTCCTGAACTTTTCCCCAAAAGAGGAAGAGGAAGGAAGACGAAGTGACCACTATTGGGCCTTCATCTGTAGCCAGGATAACCCCTGGCAGGCATGTTACCTCAAGTCAAAGGGTAGCTGAACACAACTTTGTTTCCTCTTTGTGGTACTGGGAACCCAACCCAGGGGAGCTTTACCATGAAGTTATAATCCTAGCCTTAAAAAAAAAAAAAGTTTTGAGACAGGGTTTAGGTAAGTTGCAAGGTTGGCTTTAAACTTGATCTTCCTGCTTGTCTCCCATGCTGATAATGATTACAGGCATGTGCACCCACTGGCTTTAACTTCATTTTTAAACTGAATTAGGATCTAATGTGAGAAACATGAACTAAATAAATTCTAAGTTTCTTCTAATCATTTTGGAATTTAACTGTTCTTTTCAACAAAGTGAGTCTGAACTGATCATGTGACCACTGATCCCCCAACATGACTCTACAAGCCAGTAGCACAACGGGGTTCAAACCCAGTGGTCTCTAACTCCAACGTGGCACTGTTGTCAGGACTACACGGTCCACCTTCCTCCCCAATCCACAGCTGCAAGCCAACAGAGCAGAAAGGTGCCAATGTCTAACTCACTCACTTGTTCTGGCCAATTTGGTGAGCTCTGGCAGCTGCCCGCAAGTCATTTTGAGGATTAAAATCACTGTCAAAAAAAATAACAGTATCTGCTGCTTTTAAGTTCATGCCAACTCCACCTGAAAACCATAAAAAAAAGGAACATGATGAGCAACACACAAATAGGGAACTAGAAAATACACAAGGCAGGACTAGGTCCTAGTGAAAATCAGAAATCAGTCCAACTGACTGGTTTCATCCTTCAAACTGACATTTCTGCCCCAGACTTCAGGTTTGACCACCCTACAGTGGTCAAAAGTGCTACCTCACCTTCCATTGCATGAACTGGGAAAATTTAATTATCAAATATAACAGAATGAGAGGTAAGCAGAAGAAAAGGATGCTTAAGTTAATTGCCTGAAGACATTTAATATTTGTTTGAAAACCTTGATTGGATTTTGCTTCAAACAGTCTGTGAATAAGGACACAAGTTCTTTCAGAAAACAGCTCCAAAAATAAGAGGTCTGGGGGCTGCAGTTGTAGCTCAGTGATAGAACACAAGTGATAGAACACGTGAGGCACTGGGTTCCTTCCTCATCACCACATAAAAATAAATAAAATAAAGGTATCATCTGTTATGGTTTAGATGTGGTGTCCTCCAAAAGCTCACATGTGAGACAATGCAAGAAGGTTTGGAGGAGAAATGACTGGGATATGGCTTTAACCTAATCAGTGAATGAATCCCTAATGGGATTAACTGAGTGGTAACTGGGGCAGGTGGGTGTGGCTGGAGGAAGGGGTTCATCAGGCACATGGCTAAGGGGTATATATTTTGTATCTGGACAGTGGAGTCTCTCTCTCTCTGCTTTCTGATCATGATGTGAGCTGCTACCCTCAGTCACACACTCCTGCCATGATGCTGCCTCCCCTGGAGCTCCAAGGAATGGAGTCGGCCTTCTATGGACTAAGACCTCTGAAACCATGAGCCCTCCAATAAACATTCCTCCTCCACAGTTGGTTCTGGTCACAGAGGTGAAAAAGCTGACTAAAACAGTGCCCATCTACAACTAAAAATGTATCTTAAAACAATGAGAGGTCTGCAGTGGGCAGTAAGAAACACACATGACCACACTTGCAGCTTCAACAAGGTAGGAAGACCTGACGCTAGCTATGATTAGAGCAGATGATACCTGCCTCTGAGTGGAGAAAACCTGAGAGTGTCTTCCTGTACTGGTTTCCACACTGATCAAAGAAGATGTCATAAAATCAGTTCAAGACAAGAACACTCAATGCAACAACTCTCTGCTCTTTCTCCAATGGTGCAGGAAAAGGCCAAAAGAGCACTTTGGGTTCAGGAATTTAGAGTACTAAGAAGCAAACTACAGGCTTCTCTTTGATAAATGTGGAAACTGTACAGAACACACTCTAGCCACGGTCGTTGGAGCTCATTGCTAAAACAGGCCTAAAAGGGCTTGTTCCAAGAACTGAATGAAGGGTTCCTTTCCACAAGGACTACTAACTCCCGGCTGGATGTAAGACAAGCCAGGCAGGAACATTCTCATTGAAGTCTTCCTATAAAATCAAAGTTGGAATAAAGAAATACTAATGACTGAATACGGAGAAAGGCTAAGTTATACCCAATAATAAGAGCTACACTTCTACTTTACTACTGCCAAGCACTGCTCATGGCACTTTACATGCATTGACTCTTTTAACTATCACAACAACCCTATGTCCTTGCTAGCACTATTCTCATTTTGCAGATGCTGAAATGGAAACAGCTAGATTAAGGGATTTATTTGAAGTTGCACCACTAGAAGATAAAACAGTCAGGATTCCATCCCATATTCCAGAATCTGAGGTCATTACTCCTGGGACAGAGACAGGGTCTCACAGTGTTGCCCAGGCCGGCCTTGAACTCCTGGGCTCAAGCCATCCTCCTGCTTCAGCCTCCTGAGTAGCTGGGACTGTAGGCATGCACTACTGTGCCAGGCTCCACAACCTTTTTATCCACTGTGTGCTAACTATCGAGGCAGTCATCTCATTTGAAAATGTGTTTGTGTTCCATAAGAATTATCTTTCTTGGGCTGGGGATGTGGCTCAAGCACAATTCACAATAACTGAACTATGAAGCCAATCTAGATGCTCTTCAGTGGATGAATGGGTAAAAGAAATGTGTCACGTATACACAATGGAATTTTACTCATCAATAAAAGAGAATAAAATCATGGCATTTGCAGGTAAATGTATGGCGTTGGAGAACATAATGCTAAGTGAAGTTAGCAAATCCCAAAACAACAAATGCTGAATATTCTCTCTGATATAAGGAGGCTAACTGATAGAGGGGTAGGGATGGGAAACATGGGAGGAATAGATGAAATCTAGATAGGGCAGAGGGGTGGGAGGAAAAAGAAGGGTAAGGGGACTAGCAAGGATGTTGGAATGTGATAGACATTATCCAAAGTAAATATATGAAGACACGAACTGGTGTCAACATAATTTATATACAACCAGAGATATGAAAATATGTGCTGTATATGTGTCATAAAAATTGTAATGCATTCTGCTGTCATTAATTTTTTTAAAAATCAATTTAAAAAACACTGGCAAAAAAGAAACAGAAAATGCAAAAAATAAAAATGAAAGAAAGAAAAAAAGAAATGAGAGAGTATATGCTAAAAACCAAAACCAAAACTAACAATAAAACCCCAGAATGCTTCCAGTAATCATACTGTAGAAGTATTGCAATTTTATTCTTTGACTGATATGTAGTATGGGACAAAAGAAATGAGCATTTATGAGACATGAAAATTAAATTATTCCCTCTATGCTTCCAAACCAGAGTTATCAATATGGAAGAAACAGTATGCAAAAAAATAAAGATGATAAATAGAAGCTCTACTCTCAATTAAGTATCAATATACACATGGAAGTATAAAGTTCATAAGCATGTATGTATATACACACATAAAATATATACACACATATAAAGACACGATAAATATGTAAAATATATACATATATACATATAAAGATATAATAAGTAAATACTTATATATACACATATTAAAGTATATCCTCAAATCCTCCCATCCCCCTCCAGTCTCTCCCAGGTCCAGTGGAACTGAGGGGTCCCTGAGTGCTGAAAGAAGGATGTAGTAATCACTGTGACCCAGCATGCCTGGTGCAGTCAGCCAATGACAGCACCTCCTAGCACCCTGGTGAGTGGTGCTGGTAGGTGGGTGAGAGGCCATAGGTCAGAATGGCCACTCCCCCTTGTAGACCTATGCTCCACTTCCAGTGGCTGAGAAAGTGAGTGTTGCATTTGTTAAAAATAATGTGTCTCTGGGCATTGGTCCCTAGATCCTCCCTCATACCATGGCAGGTGAACTGGTGCTTGTCTTGTATCTTCCTCTGATGTGGCTGGGACAGGAAGCTCCTTGCTTGCCTGCACAGGGTGAGTCAGAGTGCTGTCCGTCCACCCGTCTGTGACATGGGCAGATTACTGGAGAGTGACCAGGATGCAATATTTCTCTTTGTGTATTTATATAATCTAATATAGAAGAGTATTTTAAAGCCACAATTAAATATCAAACTTTTTTCACTAAAATATATTTCTTCTTATACACATCAAATTTTGTCTCTTGTTATTATTATCCCATAGATTTCTTGTGTGCTATATAAGCATTATGAACCTTCGTAGATTATTTTCACTTATATATCTTTTGCTAGTATATGCAAACAATTCATGCTAAGGTTTTATTAACATTGAAGTGAATTATATCTGATCAATATATTAGTTTTCTTTGGGGATGCACTTAAGTAATTTTAAATGATACAGAAAATTAAACTCACACTGCCCTTAACATAACACTTTCTCTTCTGTTATTTAGTAAAAATGGATCACAAAACTGTTAAATTTGTGCTGTTCTGCTGACAGTAAAACTTAATGAATGCCTGTATGCTATCAAGTGCAAGTTAAAAGAGTAGAGCTAAAGAAATTTTTTTATTGTATGTGAAATGTGAGTATTTTAGAAAGCGAATTGGCTAAAAGCAATTTAATGAGGTACCTTCTAAATTGAGGTGATAAGAAGGCTTTGTAGTGCTGCAGTCCGGCTGGGTAAAATAACCGGGAGGTGATAAACAACTTGAAGGTTGAAGCAGGAACTGCTTTATTGAGGAGAAACTCAGAGGGAACTGAGCACGAACTCAAGGTAGTGGGTACCCAAGGTAGCAGGCACCACTTTATTGCGGAACAGCAGAGGAATATATACCTGATTACACACAGCTTGACTCAATTAGCATTATCTAGATACAGCAGTCAGCCAATAAGGAATCCTTATCATCTTAATGGCTCAGTGGCCTTGCCTCACAAACCACTCCTCCTGGCAAACTGCCAGATGCCATCTTGACTTGATTTGTGGTCCCCAACATTGTAGAAGTTGTGAGAAAGCAATTTAGATGTTCCTGATGATGTCTAAGAGGCCTGGGTGCCTAGAATCAATCTAAATCTGAAACTACTTCAAGGATATTGAATAGGAACACTGTGTCCTGTAACATTTTTGTATTTATCTTTGCTTGTTGATCTGCAATCACTCTTAAGACATTAACTATTTATTGTACTGTTCCATTTAAAGAGTCAGAGAATGAAGACATAAATCTCCAAAGACCAAAGTGATGTTCCTGAACAGGAAGTTTCTCTATGTGTCCTATATCCATGACTACTTTTTAATTTTTCATTATATTTCAACTATAATTGGAAAAACTCTCATATTACTTTCAGGTCTATATTCATTAAGTTTTGACTTATCTTTTGAATGTCCCAACTTCAAGAGATAAGTCAAAACTAATAAAAATAATTTATTATTTACCAAAGACATATTTAGCCTAAACTTCTACGATAAATATGTATTTGGTAAATAATAAATTAAAACACCTCATTATGTATAAAGCCATAAATAACTTTCTGCATCATTTATTATTTACTACCAGCAAGACATCTGTTAAGAGTTTACACACATTATCTAATTTAACCCCTATGGTTCCTAATAGGCTCCATTTAAAGATACTCAAAGATCCCTGACTTTTCCAAGTTTTGAAATATTAATGGAGAAAATGGGCATTTTAACCCAGTTCTTCTCAGGCTGAAAACCAAATATATTATTGTTTAAAATATTAAATACAAAATCATAACTGTGTGAAAAATTTAATGAGACAATTTTTAATTTTACATTGAATTGGCTTTATGTAGAAAAGGCTAACGTAAGAAAAGGTAATGAGAGATTTGACTGCAAAATTATTTTAAATGACTTCACAAAAAAAGAATCCATAAATTGCAGATAAAATTAGTATTATATCTATCAAATAGTAAAAATTTACATGAAAAAGTGATATTATCAATTGAAAAAAAAATAATGCTTCTACAATTAGGAAGAGACAGGGCACATACCTTACTAAATAAGAAATACAGAGGCAGCATTAACATATAAGAAATGCTGAAATACATACTAAATAATATGTAAAATTTTTAAGGTGAAAAATCATTTTAGAATTTGGAGATGGGCAAGATTTTTCTAAAAAATCTAAAAATATTTGTAAAAGAAAAAAATTGCTTTGAAAGAAAGAAAAGGGAATTCCAGGTTTTAAATATGTTGAAAGGAAGAGAGAAAAAAAGGAAAAGGAAGAGTAATCAATATGAAAATCACTCAAATCAGTCAATGCAATGAAAAACCAAAAAAAAAAAAAAAAAAAAAACCCAAATAAAAAACACCAATGTGCAACAGAATGATCAAATTTACTGGATTTAAAGTCCACTACTTATGGTGAAAAAAGATAAATTTATTACCACCATATATTACAAAGGTAATATATTACCTTAGATTAGAAAAATGAAGAACAGTGTTACTTTATTAGATAATATACAACTTATGCAAATGCCTGGAATTTTATTGAGTTTGAAGCTGAGAATTAAACCAAGTGTCACAAAGAGATTAATAGATTATCTCTTAGTGATAACATTTTTTTAAAATTTTTTGCCTACTAAGAGTTGTTTCAGAGTAATGTCTTTATTGTTTCCACAATTAAATAGCTGAAAACAACTGTGTTGTAAAAGATGGAGGACAATGGGAAAAGTTTAAGCTGCATTTGGACTAATCAAAGAGCAAATTAATGTATTTTCTGATTTTAAAAAATACTAAAAAATATGAACACCTTTTAGCTCATGAATATTCTTCCAAAATATAACAAGTATCATATATATATATATATATATATATATATATATCTACTTATATATGAAGATTACTGTGACATTTTTTATAGCATCTGAAAATTGGGTGTAGATTCTACAAGTCTATATAAAGGAATGGATTTAATTTTAGCATATCCATTATGTGAAAAAAAATTATTAACTTAAAATTATGATGCCAATTTATTTACTCTAATAATAGGTATAAAAAGGTAATAAAGTTGAAAAACACATGTTTGATCCTGGTTTTGAAAAATGCTAATCCAGTAGTAATGATTCATAAGATTATACAGAAAATATTAGCCATAATCAAGATAATTCTTTTTTATTTTACACTGAACTTTATGAACATAAAAAATTGACATCCTATTCCTAAAGTATTGTTAGATGTTTGACAATAGGTAGAAATAACACAAAATCAGAGAATGAGTACTAATGCTAAAATTTAACCTACAACTTTATTTCCACCTATGTGAATAATGAAACACATTATTTTTAAGTGTTCCTCATTCTTTGGTCATTTGAAAATGTAAGGCTGTATATGAATATACTTTGAACATGAAATAATATTTATAAAATTACTTTTTTTCAGAATAAAGTTTTAGAACCCCTAAATTTTCTTATGCTTCATAAAAGCACTATTGTGGTTCTTACCAGGCCAATAATAATAACACTAATAATAAAAAATTTTTCAAGGCTGAGATTTCCCTTTCATGCTCAGAAGATAAACAGACAATTGGCACCAAATTATAGATTTGGGACAAACAAAACCTTGATCCGTCAGTACAAGTAGAGAAAGTGAAGCTCAAGTGCTACAAAAGGATTTGATAGTACAACAGTTTGTTTCTTTGTTTGTTTTGGTACCAGTGATTGAACTCAGAGGCCCTGGACTACTGAGCCACATCCCAGCTCTATTTTGCATTTTTTAGATATTTTTTAGTTGTTGATGGACCTTTATTTATTATTTATTTATATGTGGTGCTGAGAATAAAACACAGGGCCTCACACATGCTAGGCAAACACTATATTATGAGCCACAACCCCAGCCCTCATATTTTGTATTCTTATTTAGAGATGGTCTCACTGAGTTGCCTAGCGCCTTGCTGTTGCTAAGGCTGCCTTTGAACTCATGCGCCTCTAAGCCACTGGGATTACAGTTGTGCACCACCGTGCCTGGCTGATAGCACAACAATTTATTAAAGCAGAAGCATCTTCTGTGAATTTATTGGACAGCTTCTGCTAACACCCTTTCAAGTGCAATCATGGGTTTCTTTCATTCTAACTGATGACTGATTCCTTTCTCTTCTTCTGTCCAGATAACTTTAAGCTCCTCATCTTTATTGAATTTAACTTAGAAAACAAATGTGTTGTATTCTAACATCAAATATGAAACACATTTTTGTAATAGAATATTGTTGTCTTTGATTTTCCATATTATATCCCTAAAATCACAGACACTTCGAAAAGACATTACATTGTGTTTTATGAACATTCCAAATAATAAGTAGCTAAGATAAATATTTTCTGAACTCTGAATGTTAAAATCTGGTACTTCTTTATATTCTCATATTCTAAAATAGCTACTATTACTTCTTTGTATTTTCATATTCTAAAATAGCTAATATGATGGGCATAGGTGTTCAAACTGGAGAGATTGAGTAGGGGTTGAAAATTGTTCGCCTTGGTTTCTTCTACTTTAATTATCATTTTTAGTTGAGTTCCCCTTAATTTTATGTTGGAATACTATAATAATATTCTGACTCTCCTGTGTGTGTGTGTGTGTGTGTGTGTATTTTTCAATTTACTCTTTAAGCTCATATGTCTGATATCAGCACCTCCCTATATAAGCACCGTAACTGTTCCCAGTAAAAAGCAAAAGCAGACACACTTTAAATTTTGCATCTACAAATGTTACTTTCAATACATCATCATTTTGTTGTTAACAAGTTAAATATTCTCCAATTCTCCTTCTTCTATCCTCTTTGTTATTACCACAAATCAGTGTTCTGGGGTGGGAGACTCCCCTGAGAACATCTGAAAATGCCTAAAGATATTGAGATATTGTTATACTGGAGGTGAGGGAAATATTACTGACATCTAGTGAGTAGAAGCCTTGGTTACTGATAAACTACTACATTTTTACAGCAAAACCCCCAACAGCACAGAATTCTGCAATGCAGAACCATCATAATGCTGAGGTCCAGAAACTGCCTGAGATCAAGACATCATTAACTGGTAAGTAGATACCTGAAACAACAGGATGAATGAATGATCTCTCACTGTTGCTCTGGCTCCCATCCAAGACAAATTTCCACACTATAGCAGAGCCAGTCTGTCCAAAATGTAAAAAGAGCCTGTATTTTATACTTAAAACTTCAATTACTTAGTACAAGGGATGGAAAGCATTATAAAATTCTTCATAAATTATTTCCTCATTAACTCTTTAGTTTCTTCCCACCTCCCTTTTTCTTTCTTTACCAAACTTCAGCGCTACTGAAGAGTTTTCTATTATTTAAACGTTCATCTTCTCTCTCTGTTGTCTGATTTCTGACATTTTGATATGCTGAAGCTTCTGCATGATTGCTATGACACTCAATTGATAGGACTTGTTCCCTTTGGACATAGGTCCCCCTCTGAGGAAAAAATAGAATATAATCAGGAAAATGCAAATAACCACTGCATCACTGTAATTTCTGAGAGAGATTATTAGACTATTTTGGAAAATTAATTTAGTACATTTTATAATTGAGTTGGATTCTAAAAAACAAACACCCACCTCAGTTTGTTATTTTTGCCATTTTAACACACAATAAAATACTTCTGAGACAAAGTTTTTCTCCTGATTTGTTTTGGCACTGGAACCTGGAGTCATCCCCCAGGACAGAGTGGCTAAGGAAGATGGACTTCCCTTCATTTTCAGATGCCCCAGTTGTGTGAGCATTAAATATTATTCCATCTACTTAATAGCCAGGAAGTCACAAAATAATTGAGAAAAAATAGCAGGTTTTGAGACAGTGAGGAATTTTTCCTGCTTATACTTTAAGAAAGGCAAATCAATATGAACAAAATTTATAGTGATGTTAATTGGCTTAGGTAAGGTAGGGGATAGCCATTTGAACAAGTCACTGACATATGAAATGTTACCTTTTGGAATTTTAAGCAATTTTATGACAAAGGAAACTGATTTTGCCAATCTGAGAGACAGTGGAGACTTTTTCTCTTTGAATAAAATCATCCTATTGACTTAGATAGATCTCAAATTTTTGTATCATGCTGCTTGATTTTGCAAATGCCACTGTCCAATTTCCCTTAGATTTTTAAAGTTCTCCTGTGTAATATGTTGGAGTAGTTTCTTGGCCTGATGCGCCCAATTTCCCCTTTGTGACACAGTGAAAAAAAGGATACTGGTAATAGACATCAATAAGTTCCATTCCAATTTTAAAGAATTAGCATTTACATATTTAGCTTTCAAAAAATAAAAATCAAACAAATGTTATTCCTCATAAAAGACTTGTGACACAAAATATTTAATTTTTATATTTTTGCTGTTTCCTTCACTTATCCACAATAACATACTCTTTTTTAGATTGGAAGAGATAAAAGCTTTTGTGTTGATGACATATTAAAGAGAGAAAGTGAAATGAGCTTAAGTTTGATTTAAAAAATGTATTTTTCAGAATATGTGTAAGTTCAATTTTTATAAGCATTAAAACCAAGCATTTCTAAGTGATCAAACTTAACTCTTAAATTTATTCCATAGGTAATAGCAGGCAATTAAAAACTACTCCCCACATCCACAGAAGCATTATTTTACACTTGATAAACACAAGTACCTTTGTTTCATTATCTATTAGAGGATAGAGAAATAGTAGGCCTGACAAAAATATATGTATATATAATATATATGTATAATAGATGGGCATATTTAAGTATGTAAATTGTATCTCTGCCTGTCTTAAAAATTGCTAATTAATAAAGTGAATGCCATTCTAATTTTATTCTGTTTAAGAGGTAATTTATTCAAGAATATTCAGAAATCATCTATCTAATGGAAGGTTAGATTTTATTAGCATAATCCAAAAGTAGCATTTATTTCTGGGGAAAGTAAGTGGTGTGGGGCTTTCATTTGGGCTTTAAAGTTTATGTCCACCTGCACTGTAGAATTATTACAAGAAGTTCCTTGTCACAAAATATAGAATTAATATTATAGCTCTGAATATTGGATATAATACACAGTAACTAGAAACTTTAGATATATTTTATATTTAGATTATTCTTTCATTCTTCCTTTTATATACTAGATGTTGATGATATAAAAAATGATACAATATAATATCAATCCTGAAAGAATTTGCATCATAATGGAGAAGATATTTATTTGTAAAAACAGACAAAGCACACTTAATGTTATGATTAAAGCTTTTGAAAAAGTATATGGAAATTAGATTAATAAGCTCTCACTTCTATTAGGATGGGAAAGTAATGATGGTGCAGCAGAAATTCTTTGGGGCATGAAAAAAAGAGAATTCAATGTGGAACTTAAGGAGCTAGAGGCAATGGAGGCTATGTTGGCAAATGTTAAGCATAAATAGAGACAGAGAAGCAATAAAAATCAGAAGAGGTAGGAATTGTGTGAAGCGAAGGAATGATGTGAACAAGTATTAGTGGGGCTGAGTTTGTTCCTACAGGGAATTTGGAAGACTATTTGTGATCATGCTTGGAAGAGCTGGGGGACATATGAATAAATATTGAGTTTATTGCATAAATAATAGAATACTTTCTTACTTTTGTGGGTATGGCATGGTTAAATGTTTATTTTAGAAACTAATGCTTGTGAGAGGGGAGAATGGCACACTTGAGAGAGGCTCATGACAGGAAGAGTAACCAGGGGCAGGTCACTGTTCTCTAGGCCAGAGATAAGAGAAAGGAGGGTTGTAAGCACTGGCAATAATGACAAAATGAGAACTTATTTAGAAAGCAGAATAAACAAAACATAATAGTAAGGATTTGATTTTTATTTGGTTTGTTGTAGCTAAAATCACAAAATTTAGAGATTTAAAATTGCCTATAGTTATGTCTCAATTATGGTAAAAACTGAATTAAAATAATTGAATACTTGGTGTGTCACAGCAACTCATGTGGTGGGAACAGCAGCAGTGGCCAGGCAGCACAGTTTCAGAAGGTTCCTGAGAGCCACTGCCTGCAGCACCTGCATGAGCCTTGTGCTCTCAGCCAGGAAGCTCCAGAGGAAGGTCAGCTCTGAAGAAAGTGAGGCTAAGAAGAAGCCTAAGAGGAGGTCTTCCAGGCTGTCTTCTCCGACTGCTGCTGCCAAGGCAGATGCCAAAACCAGAAAGGTTTTCTTTCATAGTCAGCAAATGGAAATAGTGATGTGAATGAATAACTGTGATATGAGGTAATAAATGCAGTTTTGCAAATATTTCCAAAATAGAACTGACGGGAAGCAGCAAGTCATCAAGGAGACTGTATAAAGTGTATGTTCACAAAAGGGAGATTTTATAAGGATCCCAAAGAGGAGTTGGATATTTCCAGATGGAGCAGAGTGAGACTGAGAGGTCTGTGAAAAGAAAATAGGATTTCAGGAGGTGCATCATCATCTGCCTAACTAGAAATATATTAGACAGTTAAGGGAACTGAAAGACTTTAATTTGATTGAAATGCACAATATAATTCTACAACAAAGGGAAAATAGGCAAAAGAGAAATTAGAGAGTACATTGCTTGGTCCTTTAAAAAGCAAAGACAAGAATAACATGGGGACATTTATATTTTAGAATAATCTCATTGGCTTTATTGCTGACGATGGGATAACAGATGTAAGACCTATGAATGAGGGGCTCAGAGTAGAGTTTACTATATTTTAGCAGAGAGATGATACAAATTTTAATGTCATTATCAGTTACCAGACAATGTTATTTAGAGTCAACAAAATATGATTACATAGAGAAGTAAATTGAGAAGTAAAGTTGATATATGTTTGATTTGATATATTTTGACCTGGAATTTATATATTTTAAAAAACCTTTTATAATTTACACTAAGTGTTTACTGTGCCTCTATAGATGAAATATTTGAAGGATTTACTGAGTCTGACAATTTTAGTGTTTTAGCCTCCTGATTCATTAATATAAAATGTTACATTTTAAGTAAGGGAAGTATTTTTTGTTTGAATTACTGCTGTCTAAAAAAGATATTTAAATGATTATATCAAACAAGAATTTATTATGTCTGTTTTTATTATTTAATTTTCCTTTTAATGTGTTATGGAAAACAAAAGTTTAATAATGGAAAATTACATTTATTTTACATAATTTTGGAATAATTTTTAGCTAAGTTATCTAAGGCAAAAAATAAAAAGTAAAGTTTTACAAAGCCAGATATGTGGTAGGAGGTGGGAGAACTAGAGGTGTGCAAAATTTGTGGTTAGAGACTGATCCTTCCCATCTCTTCCAGATGCTTCCCTTATTCTTAACATTTCTCAAAATTTGATATTGATACTCTCTTCTCACATTTTTCCGAAGAGGCAATTACATTACTTTCTATGATTGCAGAAAGTTATGATTACATTATATTAGATTTTGACACTAAATTACACACTGGTGAGAAAGCCATGCTCTTCATTTGGTTTTTATTTTCATCACTAAGACAATACAAAGGTGACTCCCATTCTGTAGTCACAAGTTACTTCAATATTCCTAGTAAAACATAACAGAAACATATATATGTTTTATTTCATTAAGATCTCCTGAAGGGAGACAATTCTTTGTTGTATGCTAGAGCCTTTTTCCCCAAGTTTTGAAAAGCAAAATGTCTCCAGGTATTGTCAACTATCTCCTAGACTATGAATATGGGGAAGAGGCAAAAACTTCCGTGATCCAGATGCAAAAGAAACATTAAATGTTTAAAGATATTTCATCTTTTAAATTCTAATGAAATGCCCAAACAGAATTCTTTTTTTAAAATTTAATTTTTAGTTGTAGTTGGACACAATTAGAATTACTGTAATTATCAACTACTTTCTATAAGCAAATAGAAATGATAGCTAAATAATCTTTAAGTGAATAATATTAAATATCACAATTATGAAAAAAGTAAAGAATATGAGTTATTTAATATTTTCTTTCAAATTCCAACTCACTGTTTTGCCTGGAATTACACTACATTATGTTGAAGTAATTGGTAAACTATACTATTATGAGTGTAAATTTTACAAATATTGAAATTACTGCATTCTGAATAAAATCACAAACTCTTAAAATGGGATATTTAAAGAGGGGAAAATAGTAACTAATACAACTATCTAAAAAATTTATTATACTTTACTGGGCAGTCATAGTCATGGCATTCTTATAAATATTTTTTAAAACATTTTTTTGTAGTTGTAGATGGACAGAATGCATATATTTTATGTTTTTTTTATATGGTGCTCAGGATCAAACCCAGTGCCTCACACATGTTAGGCAAGCATTCTGCCAGTAGCTTCAGCCCCAATCCCAGGCATTCTTTTAAAGTATCATTAAGTTTACACATATTTTTTGGAAGGGATTGAGTATTTGTTCATCTATGATCAACACTTTTAGGCTAATTTTCTGTTTTAACTCAAGTTTTAAAAAAAAAACCTGCTTTTATTCACATTAAAAACAAACTGCTTGATATGTACTCAATAATTAGATGATGAATTAAGATGTAATTTTTCCAATAAGTAGGATGTGGATGCACTGGAGCAAACACCAGCAAGAGTGAGGGCATGCTGCTAAACTGTCTCACCTACTTTTATCATGCTGTATCCACTTTAGGGATCCAATTTATGTGGTAAACAAAACTTTCAACAAATTCATTTCATCCTCACAATAATTATACAATGGGGAGATCAACTTAATCTTCATTTTACAACTTGGAAAACTGAAGAACAAAAATATCCCGTAACTTATATAAAGTGGCATGCCAATAGTGGCACAGCATGGATCTGAACAGTCTGGCTTCAGTAGCAGGATTTTTCCAACCTCAATAGACACACAATTCAGTTAGCAATCTTATTAAATTCAGATTCGGACTCAGTACTTCTGGTTAGGGGAAAACAATATTCTGATTTTTAACAATCACACCTGTGATACAGATGTTGCTAGTCTGAAGATCACCCTTTAATTAGCAAAGTTCTAATCTACACTGGACAATAGTGAGAGATATGGCAACCATCAGAAACACAGTTTATACTCAGAAAATTACTCTTACGTGCAAATTGCCAACTTCTGATTTAGAACTTATGCTACTTCTTTTTCTTTCTTTTAAAAAGGGAAGTTAAGGGCTGGGGATGTGGCTCAAGTGGTAGTGCGCTCGCCTGGCATGCGTGCGCCCCGGTTCGATCCTCAGCACCACATACAAACAAAGATGTTGTGTCCGCCGATAACTAAAAAATAAATATTAAAAAATTCTCTCTCTCTCTCTCTCTCTTTAAAAAAGGGAAGTTAACAAAATTTGCAAGTATTATAGTATTTACAAGTATTATAGTAGCTAATTTCAGGTTTTGATAGTCAACATATGATTAATATAAACTTGAAACTGTAATATCTACCCCCCATAAGGCCTTCCATTCATCCAAAAAGGATTTACAATTACTCTTAAATATCTTCTTTAACATAGATTCAGTCCAAACCCATTAATATTTAGGAGTACATGTTTGTACCCTCTATACAGGAAAAGAAATTCAAGGTTAACTTAGAAATCCAGCACCTTTCCAAACTTTTGCTGTTTACACAAGTGCTAACTCTAAGTGGAAAAGGAAGCACATCCTTTGATAAACAGAACGTAAATGTCAACACATTACTAAACAACTCTCGTCCATAACTTTCTGTAAAACAAAGGGATGTTCATAATAATTTCCCTTCATGCTCACTGGTGAATTGATTTTTATACCGTAATCTAAAATATAGAATGTAAAAAGTATAAAAGTAAACCAAAAAACATATATTATTTCCCTGTGTTTAAAATGCATTGGCCCACAGGCCTTCAATACTTAAAACCTAAAATACCATCAAATCATTAGAAATTAAATCTTTATCAACCTTGTTTACTAAAAGAAAAAGAAGTATTCCTATTGACATATAATCAAACACTTTTAAAGTCATGCATTTAATTTGACAATGATATCTTTCAAAGGCCATCCTGGATGTGTATATTAGACCTAATTATGTAACTAAATAATAACTTATTAATTAAAACAAAAGATGGGATTTAAGACAAATCTCCCTAGTACAAGTAATTCTGGTTTTCCTATATCTCATTCAACATTTTCCTGAATGTACCCAGATACACTTAACATTTCTTCCCTGAGGGATAATTAACTGCCACATACTTTGACAAGTTTACACACACACACACACACACACACACACACACACACACACACACACCTTACCAAAAGCCATAATTAAATAATTGCACCTGGAAGTAGCAAGCATAAGGTTTCAAAGGTCTCATGCAATATTAACACACAAATTCTAAATATACTTATGACTGTGGAATCCCATTTTTAATTACAACATAAATTAACAAATCTAAATAATACAATTACCATAAAGCTAAAATTCTCATTTATGCAGCTATGAGTTAAAAGAAATATAATACCACAATCTATTGCATTTTCTGGCATGAAAGCAAAAACACAATACAAATGTAGGCTTTTCTATCAAAATTACAAGAACTAACCTTCTACCCAGAAGAATCCAAAGACACACAAAAGTATCTGCATTATTTTACATATGAGGTGTATGGAAAAAAGTCTCTCCCCAAAGTAGTAAGAAACAACTTCTAATTTCCTAAGAAACTTGTATTTTACATTTGTTTTTTTTTTCCTGAATCACTTACACAGCCACAAAGAAACTCAGATATTAAAGAACTAGAGAAGTTAAAAGATGTCCTTTTCAATAGCCAACAGTCACCAAAGACTGTGACAAAAGAAAATAGATATAAGTATTCCATGTTACTGTGCACAAGCAAGCCCAAAGTTTTACTGCTTCAATAGTTAAATCACTAAATGTTAAGCATTATTTCATGAACCTAAATGAAATCTGGTATATAAAGAGAAAAAAATATGCGATAAGTGAAACTTACTTTCTATTTCACAGAAATATTATTATTATTTTAGATTATTTTACTTCATCTAAAATAATCCTGTGACCTTGTGGAAACAGTCCTGGGTTAAACACTTAAAGTACATTCCTTTACCAAATGTACTAGTAAATTACTGCTCTGAAAGTATTCAATATGTCTACTATGTTCTCTAGATGTAAATTCATACACTGGTTTAAGCCATTTGCAGAAAATCAACAGAAATTATCAGAATATATTCTGAAAGTTAAGTGATTCTTCCACAGAGCAAATTTAACTTGACCTCCTAAATGGTACAGATTTGACACACCATTTAGAAGGGTAAAAGAAATACTGATTTACTTCTTCTCTAAAGCAATACTGTTCAACAAAATTATAATACAAGTTACACATGTAATTTTGAATTTTCTAATAACTATGCGAAGATGATAAAAATACAATTTTTAAAACACTTACTAAACATGCCAAATATTATTTCAAGATGTAAAAATCCAGTATGCATTTCACACTTACAGCATATCACATTTTCAACTAACCACAACAACCTGGTCCATAGTCAGAATGTGGCTAGTGGCTACACTATTGAGGAGTATACTTTTTAAGTAATATTTTGAGATCTGACATACCACTCTGTTTATAATTAGTTCACATTCATGTCTGCTTTTTAAACTGAAATGGCTGTGACTACAAATATAAGCAAAACTGTTAATTCACTGGATAAATCAGGATCAGATCCCCCTTATCTGGGAATCTGGTTAACACACACAATAAGTAGCAAATGGATTTTTCTTTATTATGTCTCAAGTAGACTTCAGAGATGGTGCTGATCAACATGAGCAAACACAATTTGTAGCAAAAACACAGGTTAAACACCAAAACATTTTTATATCAAATCATAACACTGCCTTAATTCTAGCATCCCTTCCCCTCTCATTCTTGAGCACATATTTCTATGCAATTTATTTATAATATTGCTCTCTAAATTTGATAAATTTTGTAAACCATACAGTCACCATTCAAAAATAAACAGAACACTATATAAGACACAAATGAAAAAAATCAACCAGCTACTTTTAATACAATTTGTCAACCAATCTTAAAGTCTGAGTTCCACTGAATTTGATTCTTCTCACAATTCCAATTAATTTACTTCTAAGAATTTTCCCAAGTCATTAGGATATTTGTTTAAAATGTAAATAATTCCAACAATGTGTTTTCTAGAAAATAACAACTACAACCATAGCTTAGCACATAAAATTTGTCCTTTAGGCAAGTTACTGAATAAATCAAACAAAAACAACTATACTCCTGTTTAATGCTTTCACATTTTGTAACACCATATTCAACAATTTCTAAATTTGGAAAATCAGTTCAGATTGCACTCAAACATTAACTTTAAAACTTAAAACCTTACAGGTTTCTACAAAATACTTGTGAATAAATGTATTCCACAGAAAAACAACAGAAAAATCAACACCACTCAAACAAATCTCAGCAAGAAGCACAAGATCAGTATATTCATAAGTACAGAATATATGATACATGCTAAACAGTGTTTTTCCCCTAATTTAATTCACCTAGGAAATTTTTGTTTAAAGCACTTGCAAAGTTTTAAGGAAGCAAACATAGCTAGCTAGCCTCTTCTGCTGCACATACATACAAGGATAATACATTCATCTCCTGATATCATTCCACAATTTAGAAATCAAAATAACAAAATTTGTTTCTTACCTGTAGTTAGGAGAGGGTTAAGGGTTATTTCAGCTAGCTCCTTCTGAATTCTATTAGTGAAATGGGAACAGACAAAAAGGATTTGAGACAGTCTACAGAATAACCAGAAAATCAGAATGCCCTCTACCATCATGCAGGTAACTGCAAGGCTGGTTTTGCCTTCAGTAATGCTAACATGGCTGCTTCCTCTTTGTTCTCAGAGGCATAACCCAAACTCCTTAACAGAAAATTGCAGCTTTTTTCTCACTTGGTACTGTAAATAGGTTTTACACCTGATTTGAGAAAGTCCTCCACTACTACTCAACAAAACGATGTAAAATCTATTTTAAAACTCTTTTTACCAAAGAAATTCTCTTTTCAAGCTTATATGCAAATGAGACAAAACAGAAGGAGGAAAAGCACTAGAATATTTTTGACAATGACTTCAATCCACTTTTACTGTGGTAAAAATTAGAAAGCTATTGCAAGAGCACATTAATAGTTTTGTCAATATTTTATCTGTTTAAAAAAAGTTTAAAATTTACAAATACCTTTACCAATGAAAAACTTCCAAGGACTATTTTAGCAATCTTACTTAACCATTTCTTTTCTCTGATCTTAGGTACAGCACGCAAATTTAAATTTCATACTCTTGGAGGAAAGAGGGCCTTAAGGTAAGGGGAAAAAGAGCATTTCTCTGATTTTCTTGAAATTTAAAATGTTTTCAAAAGTTGTTTAATGTTCTCTCCACAAGATTACAACATACTGAGAAGAATTTTAAATTATTTCAAAGACTGCTGCTATTCAATACAATATTCTCAAGTTCATTAGTGTTTGATTAATGGTGCAATGACTGTGAAAATGTATAGAAAAATAAGAACATGAATCACTATAAAATGCAATAATTGATCAGTTTTTATATTTCCTTTTTCTTTTAGTTGTGATCAATGAAAAACCACAAAACATCAACATTAGGTAATGCTATAGGTACACTTTATGTTTGATACAAGAGTTCTACTCAACACAACCACTATCACTGATGGAGTCCCATTGATGGATTTTTTTTGCCATAATAGAAAATAAAAGTCAGCAGGAAACAAATAATCTTTCACTTATAACCAACAAAAGGCCCCGCAGCTCGGGGACACTGGTGGCGTGGACGCCTGGCGTGAACCTAGCTGCTGCTGCCGCCCTAACTGCCCACCCCCCAGGACCCCCGCCCCGCCGCCCTACCTTGCCGCCTGAAGGAAGTTGCAGCCGCCCCTACTGCCCCGATGCGGACCCCAGGACCCTGCCTTACCTCGCGGCGGGAATGAAGCTGCCGCCACCACCTCCCCAGCCTAAGCCCATGGGGACACCATCCCCGCTGCCCTACTTCCTGGCGTGAATGTAACTATGGCCGCCGCTGCCCTAACTGCCCACCCCCCAGGACCCCAGCCCCGCCGCCCTACCTTGCTGCCTGAAGGAAGCTGCCGCCACCCCTACTGCCCCCCACGTGGACCCCAGCCCCGCCGCCTTACCTGCAGCGGGAATAGCTGCCGCCGCCACCGCCCCAGCCAAAGCCCACGGGGACACCATCCCCGCTGCCCTACTTCCTGGCGTCAAGGTAACTGCCGCCACCGCCGCCCTAACTGCCCACCCCCCAGGACCCCAGCCCCATCGCCCTACCTTGCCGCTGGAAGGAAGCTGCCGCCGCCCCTACTGCCCCGCACGTGGACCCCAGCCCTGCCGCCTTACCTGCAGCGGGAAAGAAGCTGCCGCCGCCACCGCCCTGGCTAAAGTTAACAAGGTTCCCATCCCCGCTGCCCTACTTCCCGGTGGGAAGGAAGCTGCCGCCGCCGCTACCACAGCCCTAGCTGCCCCCAAAGCCGACCTCAATCGTGGCGGCAGGAAGGAGAACGAGGCGGCGGCGCCGGCAGGAACGGGAACGAGGTGGCGGAGGCGGCAGGAACGAGGCGGCGGCGGCAGGAACGAGGCGGCGGCGGCAGGAAGGAGGCGGAGGCAGGAAGGAGGTGGAGGCAGGAAGGAGGCGGAGGCGGCAGGAAGGCGAGGCCACTGAAGTCGTCCCCTCCCCGCCCCCCTGGCTGCCACCCCCAAGCTGACCCCCCACGCCGACCCCCACCCTCCCTCTTCCTTACCTTGAGGAAAGAAGGAAGCAGCCGCCGCCGCAGCGAGGTGGCGGCAGGAGGAGGCGGCAGGACCGAGACCCCGAGGCGGTGGTGGTCCTGGCAGGCCGCTGAAGTCGCCCCCGCCCCCCTGGCTGCCACCCCCACGAAGACCCACACCCTCCCTCTTCCTTACCTCGCAGCAAGAAGGAAGCAGCAGCCACAGCGAGAAGATGCAGAGACAAATCCACATACTTACAGCCATCTGACATTTGAAAAATCTGTCAAAACTATATTTTAGACAGACAAAAGACAGCCTTTTTAACAAATGGTGGTAGGAAACTGGATAGCTATGTATACAAAAATAAAACAGACCCCTCTATTTCACCCTATACAAATCCCAATCAACATGGATCAAAGACTCGGGAATTAGACCAAAAACTTTACAACTACTAGAAGAAAACATAGGCTCCATAGTCCATCATATAGATACTGACAAGACCCCCAAAGTGCAAGAAATAAAATGAAGAATAAATGAATGCCATAAAACTAAAAAGCTTGTCTACAGCAAAGGAAACAATTAAGAACATGAAGAGAGAGATGACAGAAAGGGAAAGAATCTTGGCCACCTATTCTTCTGATAGGGGATTAATATCCAGAAGATTAAAAAAAGCTTAGCACCAAATATAATATAATAATAATAATAATAATGATGCAATCAATAAATGGGCAAAAGATCTAAACAGAAACTTCTCAAAAGATGAAACACAAGTGGCCAACAAATATACGAAAGAAATGTTCAACAGCAATCAGGAAAATATAAATCAAAATTACAATACAATGTAATCTCAACCCAGTCAGAATGGCACTGCTCAAGAATATGAATAATAATTGCTGGCGATGTTGGGGGGGGAAAGGTACACTTGAACATGGTTGGTGTGACTACTAAACCACTCTGAAGAGCAGTATGGAGATTCCTCAAAAACCTAGAGATGGAACCACCCTATGACCTAGCTATCCCACTCCTTGGTATTTTTCCAGAGAGACATAAGATTGACACACTGCAGGGATATAGCCACCTCAAAGTGTATAGCAGCAAAATTTCAATAGGTAACTTATGGAATCAACCCAGATGCCAATAAATAGATGACTGGAATAGAATGAAATATATATATATATATATATATATATATATATATATATATATATACACACACACACACACACACACATATATACATATACATATATATATTCTTAATATGTATCACAATTATGATACATACACACACACAATGGAGTTTTACTCAGCCATAAAAAAGAATGAAATGATGGTACTTGCTGGTAAATGGATGAAAATGGAAAATATCATGTTAAGTGAAATTAGCCAAACTCAGAAACTCAAAGTTTATATGCAGAAGCTAGAGTAAAATAAGGAAAGGAGGAGGTAAGGAAAGGATAATACAAATGAATCAAATATTAAATAATAGACAAGTGAAAGGAAGTCTAGCAGAGTGGAGGAAAGGGATGGAGAGGGGAAGGAGGATGGAAGGGAAAAAGAGGAGGGAAAAATGGATATCATGAACTAAAATAGATTTCCATGCATGTATGAGTTTTTCAGGATGAATGCAACTACTATGTATAACTATAAAGCTCTAATTTAAAAAAGAAAAATTAATAATTATGCAGTCAACAGTTAGGACTTTTGAGACAAGCATTAAGCTAGGAGCCTGGGTACACTGACCTCCTCCTTTATCACTCTTATTAACGATGAGGAAAAGGCAAAAACTCACATAGCAATAACTGAACAAATGATGACCATAAATTAAAACTGGTACTGAAGCCAAAAGTCAGGATGATATGATGAAAGAAATGTATGTATTAGGGGAATGAAGTTAGAAGGAATGACATGACAGTTTCTAAGATACAGATGGTTATGGTGCTCTGAATAAAAACTAGCCCAGAAAGCTGACAGTGCTAAGGGGTTGAACAGTCAAGACAGGAAAGGGGAGGTCATGAAGTATCCTTTCTTGGGTGACCATACAATTACCATTCATGTAGGGGTTCTTTAGAGATTGAAATATTAATAATAATTATACAAGGACATGGCATGATCCAGTGCTATCCTGGGCTAGAAGAAATATGGTTATCCTACATATATAGTATACTAACTAATGCTAAATTTATTATCATTGGGAATCACTAAATTTTTTAAATGAGTAACATGAATCAATATTTTTAAAAGATTACTCTCGCTACCAATAGAGAATGAATCTGAGGAGATCAGAGAACTTCAGAGACTTGCTTGGAGACTAGCAGTTCAGGTAAGAAAAGATAAGAACTACGCTTAGATGGAGATGAGCTGAGGTGGAAAGAAATGTCTACACTCAAAAATATTATGGAGACACAGATTCAAAAACACTTAATGATCAATTAGATGTGAAAGAAAAAAAAGGGGGTAATTCAACAAAATATATCACAGAATTCTCCCTTGAGCACTTGCATTTCTGAGGTTACTACTTCCCGAGATAAAAGCAAATACTCAAGCACAGTTTCATAGAGAAAATTAATTACAGTTCAGCTTGATATACATTATAACACACTCCTAAAATATATTTAAGTGGATGCATCAATAGGCAGTTAGACATTCAAGTCTGGACTACAGAGGAAAGGTTGCAGATATGATTTGAAAGACATTAGCCTACAGCTGATATGTAAAGCTAGCCTAATGTTCCTATGAAGAGCTACAGAACTGATGAAATTTCCCATAGTAGGTGAAAAGAAAGAAGAAATATGAACTAAAACTGAATTATGGAATACTCTAAGACATATTGATTCAGAAAAGGGAGGAGGATCCAGCAATGGAGACTGAGCAGACAGAGTTCTTAAGAAGGAAAGCCTTGTGGTATCACAAAGCAAGAGTAGAGGAGGATGAGATTTGGGTATGACTAAGTCTCATGCTGGTGGGAAGTTGTATATGACAGTGATAAACATATCCACTAGATTTGGCAACCCAGTCGCCATGGGTGAGCATGAGAAGTAGACAAAGCTAGCTGACACTTCTCTCACAACGTCCTACCGAAAAGGAGAGAAAATAAATGAAAAAAAAGAAATCAGAAAGGGAAGAGATCAAGGGATTTCGTTGTAAACTGAACAATTCTCAACTATTTATGCCAACTGTAATAATTTCGTGGAGAAAGAAATGCCAGCTATGGAGGGAATAACTAAACCTTATGAAGGCTGAGGGGCAGCCATGTGAAAGGAAGGGCTTCTCCAGAAGGACACTCCTCCGCTGCAGCAGGAGGGAGGGGCAACACTGGCTTTTAAGTGGAATTTTGAATTTGGTGTTGGGAAAATAAGTAATCTCCCTCTAGTGACTTTCATTTCACTGAGGTCATTAGTTGAAAATGATGCGATAAGAAGCATGTACAGAAGCACCAGAGACAAAAATTATCAATTAAGCATTAAGGAGATTATAAGATGTAGTGTGCTAGAAAAATGTGAAATTTCTGGGGTGATGCTGAGTGCCCAATTGGTAATGTTAATCATGAATTTTTAGTGATACCATCTATCTAGCTGTGTGATTTTCCTCCATAATGTTTTCCAACTCAATTAAATTCTTATTAAATGTTCATGTTTATGATTACATTTGCTTTGGCTCTTGAAGAACATATAATATTCATAACTGTTGTTTAAAAGTTAATTGGGACCAATAAATATTCATATTCTCCTTTACTACTTTACCACAAACTATGGTTTTCTTTTATACCAAATCTCTAGACCCTACCTCATAACTTTCAATTACAGTATTTTTTTAAAAGTTGGGGAGATCTTCATTTTCAAAGATTCAAACCTGAGTTAATTCGGAATCCTCTCTTTGACTTGCAACAATTAAATAATCTTGACTGTCTGAAGTAAAATATCTTACTTGGGAACTCTCAGAAATAATGATTGTTTGCACCTGCAAGGAAGACAGAAAAGTGGGAATAAAAATTTAAAGAGTTTAACTCAGAAAGTCACTAAATATTATACTAATGAGTTAGTATTTGATGTTTAAGACTCGATGTTTAAAACTATTCTGATCACTAGGTATGCATATATCATAAGCATACATCATTTCAAGCCAACAAAAATAGCCCCCGTTTAAGATACATGCTACAATTTGTATCAACTTGCAAAAAGTTCTGTTACTCATTAACATAGAATATACATTGTCATCCATTTAGATCAGTCTTACAAATCTGAATTTCTTTTAGGTAAAGCAATATAAAATGAAGATTTTGTTTTTACCAGGAATAACTGGAATCCAGATGTGAAGGTATACACACTGTTAACAGAAGACTTCTCTTTATTTCTTTCTTTATGAGTAATTACAAAGTAGGGGGAAAGACCAATATTAAAGGCCTCACAAGTTTTAGGATTTTGTATCATTAAATCCTAGAAAATGAGAATTACAAAAAACAGTTAACTCATAATGTATCTCACATTTACTTGTATATATTATTTTGTGCACTGTGGAAAAAAATAAGCAATGTTTACCTTTACTGGAATAAAAATCCCTTGCCATCGGTAAATAGTACATGATGATTTTCTTAACATTATACCATATACTGAATCTTCCAAAGTAAAGAAACACCAGCCAGAAACTGGCTTGTCCAAAAAAACTTTGAAATATGGAAAAGACAACATCCATTACCCCTAAAAAACATAAATCATTATTTACCAGTGCATAATTCCTTCTCAAACTTATCTGCTCTAATTTGTTATTTAAACATTGAGACTAATGACTTCAATACAAATGAATTCCCCATGGTGTGTGTGTGTGTGTGTGTGTGTGTGTGTGTGAGAGAGAGAGAGAAAGAGAGAGAGAGAGAGAGAGAGAGAGAGAGAGAGAGAGAGAGAGAGAGAGACAGGGACAGAGAGAGAGAGAGACAGGGACAGAGAGAGAGAGAGAGAGAGAGAGAGAGAAAGAGGCTAGAAAACTTAAAAATAGTAACTTAAAATAACAATTATGGATAACAAAAGGAGTACTAATACTTCACTCTATAGCCATATGAACTTTCCCAAGGTCTATTTAAATATAAATACTTGCTAACTGTAATTTTAAAGGGAAATATGCTAAAACATGTTTTATTTCTTTCTTTTCTTTTTTCCAGCACTGGGGTTTGGACTCAGGACCCTGGGCATGCTAGGCAAGCACTCTGACATTGAGCAATAGCCCCAGCCCATCTCCCACCCTTTAACACACTCTTCTAGTATCTGCAATCTACTGTTTTCTCCTGTATTTCTCACCAGGTCTCCAAATCCCCTTCGTGAGATCACTCTGCTATCCCTAGCCATTCAATCTGATGCTTTTCAATTTTCAGGCTGGGTCTTCTTCCCTTCTCTGTCTACAGCTCCTCTTCTCAGATTGTTAAATCAATGTCCATGACTTTAAAAACAGTAACACATGTCAGATCCCTAAGTCTATCTTGCAGCAGAGACCTTCCTTTGAGTATAAACGCCTTCTCAAAAGGAACTCAAACTTAAAATGTGCTAAAACAGATTTATTTTAATTCCCTCACCAAAACACCACCTAGCCTTCTTTCACACATCTCTTAGTCAGTGGCAAGACACTCTATCCTACCACACAAGCTGAGGAACTAGGAGTCATCTGGGTCTCACCCTCACCCTTGCACCCAGTTCATCACCTGCTCTAAACTTCCATCATCTGTTGCCCTTTTGCTCATCTCCATGCATCCTCTCTTCTCTGCTATACCAACCAATTCTTTACACGGTCCTATGAATAACACTTAAAAATGCAAACATGATCATACCATACCATCTTCCCCATGCCTAAACCACTCAAAGGTTTTCCATTAACTCTGGGATAAAAGATTGACATCCATAAAATATTTCTCAAGTTCTTCAATGATCTCTGCATCTCCCCTATTTCTGTACTCCCTATTCACTGAGGTTCTTCAATTATGACATGTCCTTTTATGCCTGAGTTTCCTGCCTCTAAAGCTTCCCCCTCGTGTCTCCCAGGTTCCTCCAACCCAGTTCTTTGCATAATTGATTCCTCCACATTGATTTTTACTTATTATTTTGGTACACCTTAAATTCTAAGCTCCATGAGCTCAGTAACATTCCTAGGCACTCAAATATTCTTGGATATAGTAATAAAATTAAATATCTGTTTCCCATTTTTAATAAACCCATAAATTATAATTCATGGAAATAATGTAAATCTTATACATGCAACATTTCTGAGTTACAGCATTTTTTTCTCATAAAAAACTAAACATACTCATGCCAAGGGCTGTTTCAGATATCGTCTCCCACTGCACACTCACAGCTAAATCAATGCCATTAGTACACGACACATTTAAGTATACCATTCTGTTGGTTTCTTCAATATCTATAGAAGTGGCTCTGAAATTGTGGAAAACAGAAAAAGAATATAATTTCTACATATTTAAAATATATGTCACATTACCAGTATATGCTTAATATGCTTCTACATTTATACAACCCAAATGACATGCACAAATTTGATACATGAATATTTTCAAGACAAATGTGTGCTTGAAAATATTCATTTATGGAGTTTTTTTAAGTACAAATGCAACACTTATAATCAGAAAATACTGAAGATCAGTAATTTAACATTACACATTTTAAAACTGTCTTTTTTGAATTTTTTCACACATAAATCAAAAACATCTGACAGGAAAAAACAGGAAATTCTTAGTATAAGAATAAAACTAAATCTCTTAATATACTGTATATAAATATCTGTCAGTTTCCAAAGGAAATTTTATAATTATAATCATTTTAATATGTTTAAAAAGTAATGTATTTGGATTCAGTGACCAAGTATATTTTATATTTTTTCTTGCTTTTTATTTCTAAAATCACAAAATAATGCAGGCCTTTTCCTAGAAGTGTGAAGTATGAGAAAATAAGAATTCTGATGACACCATTAAGCAGGCCATGGTTAAGTCTGGAATTCATTTTAAAAGTCCACTTTACATAATCACACCTCAATTTTCTTTTGCATTTTCTTATGTCAAAAATTATTTCTTCCTTATTTTCAGAAGTGACATTTTCTTATAAATAAATTATACCTATTTTCAATAGCAGAAATACTGAACAGCCCCAAAGGGGCCTGATTTTGTAATACTGTTATCAAGGTTTGAACCTGAGCCCCTAGTCTAGCACCTCCCGTCGGATTAAACAAGGTGCAAACAAAATGCTCATCCATTTCTGGTTCTGTGTCTAATACAGCAGAAATGTGCAGGGCCTGAAAACAAAATAAAAAAGTAAAGTTACTAGAATAGAATATATTTGCAAAACACATAGAGAAATTTACTAAACATTTTAGAAACCAAAATAATGTCTTTCAAAAAACAGCACCTCTTTTTTATTTAATAATGGTCCCCATAATGTGATAGCTACTTTTGGGATTTTCATGTTATTACTTTTGGGATTTTCAACACTGTGGTACACTACATGGAAGTGTCTAAAAAATAAATGACATTTTTAAATAACACAGAATAAAATATTAAAATATTAAATTCATGTCCTTTTTTGGGATACTTTTTTATCCTGCTCTGGCTATATAACTTCATTAATGTCTTTGTAGTCTAGGATTCACCATTAAAAAGCCATGGTAGAGGGGCTGGGGTTCTGGCTCAGGGGTAGCACTTCCCTAGCATGTGTGAGGCACTGGGTTGAATTCTCAGCACCACATATAAATAAATAAAGGTCCATTGACAATTAAAATATATATATTACAAAAAAGCCATAGTAGGAACAAATTAGAAAACAACCCAAATGTTCATCAACAGGAAAATGGATAAATAAATGGTGATCTGTTCCACAAAACTCTATTCAACAATAAAAAAGGATCAGCTACGGATGTCCGCAACCACACAAAAGAAGCATGAAAGAAGCTAAACACAAAATAATAGATACTATAAGGCCCTATTTATACAAAGCTCAAGAATCAGCAAAAATGAGTCAATTAAAACATTACAAAGTGGTTTCCTCTTGAAAAGGCAAGATGCCAAGAGAACCATCTGGGTAATAGTAGTGTTAATATCTTTAATCTGAGTGGAGGTATTATGTTTTGGATATGAAATGTTGTCCAAAGTCTCATCTGCTCAGAGGTAGACTTTTTGGAAAGTGATAAATCATGATGGCTCTGATCTCATCAGTAGATTAATCCACTGATGGCTGAATGGATTACTTGTATTAAGTGGGTCACAAGGGATAGAGGTTTTCCTGGAAAGGTCTGGGTTCTCTCTGGCACTTTCCTCTTGCTTTCTGTTTTCCCCGGGTGCAATAAGCTGAGCAGCTTTCCTCAACTCCACCCTTCCACCAAGATGATTCTACCTTGGAGCCCGATGACACAGACTGAATCCTCTGAAACGCTAAGCCAAAATAAATCTTTCCCCACTAAGTTGTTCTTATCAGTATTTTGTTCATAGTGATGAAAAGCTGACTAATACAGGTCATTATATGTGTGTATACTATGTTTAAAATCATTAATCCATATGCTTGGAATTGGTGCATTTTACTATTTATATGTCAAAATAAAAACGTGGAGCAAAAACAGTTGTGTGAGCCAAAAATATTTAATCTAATTTTCTCTAATGTTTAATTTACCAAATGAACAAAAGTTTTACTTAAATACACGCCGAGAAAAAGACACAAAATATTACAGTAAAAAAATTTTAAACATTTTAAATTACAAAAAAATTATTAAGAGAAAAATGTGAATAAAGCAATGACAAATTTTAATATACTTCAAATTTGAACTTTTGTATTTTTCACAATTTAAGTGTGTCTTTGAAGAAATCAAAGATTTTAAATTTGGAAGAACGTTTAAAAAATGAACAAAAAATATGTTGAACTTTACAAAAACTTAAAATTGAGAAAGTTATTTGATTGTTAGATGAATTAGTTTAGAGGAAAGGGCTGCAAATGTATTTCTTTTTTTTAAGAGAGAGTGAGAGGGGAGAGAGGGGAGAGAGAGGGAGAGAGGGAGAGAGAATTTTTAATATTTATTTTTTAGTTCTCGGCGGACACAACATCTTTGTTGGTATGTGGTGCTGAGGATCGAACCCGGGCCGCACGCATGCCAGGCGAGCCCCAAATGTATTTCTTTAAAGCAGTATTTTAGCTAGCTTGAAAAATGTCTAAAGATAATTCGATGAACTAATTTAAACTTCAACTATATTTTTAAAAATAAAGTTTAGTAGGAACAGAAAATCAATATACAGGAATGGAAAATATATAGAAAAATAAGTTGGGAAACTAAACTTATGTAAGGATAGATCACATTCATAATTAATCTCAAATCCAGGATTTTTCTCTTTAAAACACTATTCCTATTCTCAAACAGTTTGAAGCAGCAGTTACATGCTGCTTAATTAAAATATAGCAAAAAGAAATGACTGACTGAGGCTGGGAGCTTTTTTGGCTTATGCTTTACATATAAAGTGAAGTATACCATTTAAATAAGTTTGGAATTTAAAATTAAAAAAAAATGTGTATTTTTATTATTTCCATATTTCTCTATTAATAGTAAATTCCTTCAGTTGCCCTCTATACATATTATATAGTACATTAGCACTTGTCACATAATAATCTAATCGTGTCTTTATTTCTCACCTAAGTTGGAAATATCTTTTTCTTCTTTTGAGGATGCAGGAAAAAATATTTTGTAAATATTAGAGTTATAAGCTTCATCCTCATTAAAGTTGCATACTGTACCTTGAGTCGAACACCTTCTTCTAATACAATATAGCCTTTGGAAGGAGTCAGGTCCTTGGATTCTGTTGAAGAATTCACTTCCATGACAATGAACTGAACTGTCACAGTTCCAAACAGTCCTCGTGCAGGTTCCCGAACAAAGTACAAGACCGCAACGCTTTCCTGAACATAGAGAGCTGCTGGCTCTCTCAGGAAAAAGTGCTCACTGTTGTTAAATGATAGAACTCCAGGGCCATCATCATTAGCAAGGATGGTAATTACAGCTGTCAAAACAAAAATATTCAATGATAAGTGAAAATAAGAAGGGCTGTTATAAATGCTGAAATGAGTGTGGATATTTCATTGGAAAGAAGGTCAACTCTCGACCTCAAGTGATCATTTTAAGAGTACCTTTTCCTTTTTTTTAAAGAGAGGTCATTTTTAAAGCATTACATAAAATTTCATATTCCTTTATTATATGAAAATACTCTGCAATCTTAGAATGGAAGGTAGGTTTGTCAACCTGATGTGATGCTACCTCTCAGAAGTCAACAGCAGAGACCAAATTTAATGATGAAACAGTGAAAACATTCCCAGTAAAAACAGAAGTTAACCAATCCCTAAAACACAAATGCCAAATGTCATCTTTGATATAAGGAGAGCAACTAAGAACAGAATAGGGAGGAAGAGCATGAGAAGAAGATCACCACTAAACAGGGACGAGAGGGTGGAGGGAAAGAGAGAGAGAGAAGGGAAATTGCATGGTAAAGAAAGGAGACCCTCATTGTTATACAAAATTACATGTAAGAGGAAGTGAGGGGAAAGGGGAAAAAAACAAGAGAGAGAAATGAATTACAGTAGATGGGGTAGAGAGAAAAGATGGGAGGGGAGGGGAGGGGGGATAGTAGAGGATAGGAAAGGGAGCAGAATACCACATACACTAGTATGGCAGTAGGTAAAAAAGTGGATGTGTAACCGATGTGAATCTGCAATATGTATATGGGGTAAAATTGGGAGTTCATAATCCACTTGAATCAAATGTATAAAATATGATATGTCAAGAGCTTTGTAATGTTTTGAACAACTAATAATAACAATAAAAAAAAGAAAGAAACAAGATAATGATGACTGCCAGCACTGCTACTGCTCAACATGTCCTGGAGCTATCCGTCAGGCAAAGGTAATGGAAAAGAAGGTCCAGAACTTTCATCCTTAAATGAAATGCTTGTCTACTAACAAGATACAAGAAAAAAATTATCATATGATAAGAGTTTGAAATATAAATTTAGAAGAGATTCAAGATAGTGGAATAGAGGAAGGTTGCATTTCCAGTTGCTCCATGACTCCACACTCAAGCAGCAGGAGAACTGCTTCTCAGCAAGGTGGGTAAAAAAAGGGAACTAAAATTCAATTTTAGACAATCATGGTCTCTTAGAAACATAGAAATGAAGATGCATTGAACAAAGAACAAGAAAGAGTACATTGGAGCCAACTTGGTAGCAGCAGCAGCAGCAGCACTGATTGGCCACAGAGGGGAGGGGTAATATATATAGAGAGAGACACAACCTATTGGCATGGAAAAACCTATGGATGATAAAAAGTCATAATTTAGCTATCCAGAGGCTGCACAACAGGCTCTTGTTTGAAATGTGCTTGTTGTGAAATCTGTTTCTCTCAACCTGACATGGAAGTCATCTTGAGGAGGCCACCTTGCTGTTTGCTGCTGCAGAAGCCTGTAAGATCAAACAAGAACTGCCATAATGTCCCATCATGTGGCCCAACGTGTACCTAGTAGAACACAAATGCAAGAGTTATGGAGAATATTGTACCCATGGTGATTCAAGTAAGAAATACAGAGGGGAGTGCAACTCACTAACCCTTTGAGTCTGGTGGCTCACATAACCAGCTGAAGAGGTCATGAAACTGAACAAGTGGGTATGAATACACTTAGGGACTAAGTGTGGGAAGGCCATGTTTGTGTTTCACGTCTCTATAAGTGTGTAAGACTTATAGAGACGTGAAACACGTGGAGAGGACTGGCTTTCCTGTCCTACAAATAGAATTCTAGGGAGATTCCTGAGATCCTGGCAGCGATTGCCATCAGCCTGGCACTAGGAATGTGTGTTCTCCAGGGAAGATAATACTCAACAAAGTCCTTAAGCTCTGATTAGACCTAAGCCCTAGCCACCAGAACATCACTACTAGGACTGTGCAGAAGCTCCACACTCGGAGTGCATCAATGTTATCTGTCTGCACAAAACTGCAGTTGATACTACTTCCCGTTCCTTCCTGTCTTATAATGGTAAGCAGGGAAGCTGAAAGCTATTTCAAACAACTTCAATGTTAGGCCAACCCAGTAGGCAGTTTAGTGAACAACACAAAAAGAGGAAGTAGTTAACCCCCAACCAAGGTTGTGTCTCTTACTCTCAATACATAGCCCAAGAAGAAACAGAATGACAGTTGAGGATAGGTACCGACATCCACCTTTATCAACACTTTGAAACACCTAAGTGGAGATGATTCTTTAAGTGTGCATGTGTGTATGTATTCTTGCTGGAGTGATTCGTTGGTAGACATACATACATACATACATTTGTTTTTTTTTTTTATCTCAGTTTTAGCATTTTTTAAACATGTTTATTTTTCCTTGAATTGACCCTTAAGGGTCTGTGTTTTTGTCTTGTTAATTTTGGTTTTGTTTTGTTTCTTTTTTTTACTTGTTTCTCTTTCTCTCCTTTTTTTTCTTCTCACAGTCAAATTCTCTTATACATTCTTTTTCTTTCCCTTTATTTTGTTTTACCTATTTTTCTCCTCCTCCTTTATAGCCATCACTTGAGACATATTTTCTTTTTCTGCATTCTCTCTGTTCATGTTTTGACATTCTAAATTGTGGAAATGACTCAAATAGTATCTTTAGTACCAACTAACTCTTTTTTTGTTCTTTAGATAAATATACCCATTCAAAAACACTGACATAGAATTCCAAGATGCCTAATTTAAAATGTTTTTTTTATTGTAAGTAGAAATCATGAAGTCTCTCTAATCTGTCTCTCCCCCAAATTTAGGGAAACAAGCATGAGAAAGAGGTGGCTATGGAGAAGAAATTGTCAAATACCTATTGTCTGTTGCCCCAGTTCCAGTCCAGGAGAAGGATTTGTTAAAATGAGCTGAAATTTTTCATCTCCTTCTGGAATGTCATCATCAAGAATCATGATTTCTATATTTTTATGTCTTTCTCCATCAGAAAAATGAAGACTCTGGTTAAAAGTTAAAAAGGAATAATATCATTTAAAAAAAACATTTTTTAATAAAATGTTTGGGATGAAACAATATAGTTTCGAACACAAAGAATTAGCTATCTTAATTTATTTAAATTGACAGCCGCCCCCCAAGCCGCCGCCCCGACGGCACGCCCCCCCCCCTACGGCCCCCCATCGCCTGGCCCCCCGCCGCTGGACCCGCACCCCCCGCCGCCCGCCCCCCCCCCCCACGCCTGGCCCCCCGCCGCCCCGCCCCGCCTCCGGACCGCCACCCTGGCCCCCCGCAGCCGCCCGGCCCCCCGCAGCCGCCCGGCCCCGCCTCCCGGACACACGCCCCGACGGCACAGCCCCGCCCCCGCCGCCTCCGGGACCTCTGCACCGATGGCAGCGCCAGCCTGCTCACCTGCTACACTGTGTGGAGGACCCCACCCGGGCGCAGCATCCAAAGCAGCCCGACTGCTGGCTGGCTGCCGCCAACTGCCCACCTGCGACCTTGCGCCGCCTGGCCGGGCTCGCGCATGCGCCGGCCCCCACACCCGCCTGGCCCCGCCCCCCGCCGCCGGGCCAACCGCCGCCTGGCCCCAAGCCGCCACCAGGCCCCACCGCCGCCCGGCCCGCCTCATGGACCGCCGCCCCGACGGCAGCGCGCCCCGAAGGCAGCGCCCCCCCCCCGCCACCTCCGGGACCTCTGCACCGATGGCAGCGCAGGCCTGCTCACCTGCTACACTGTGTGGAGGACCCCACCCGGGCGCAGCATCCAAAGCAGCCCGCCCGACTGCTAGCCGCCGCCAACCGCCGCCAACCGCCCACCTGTGACCTCGCGCCGCCTGGCCGGGCTCGCGCATGCGCAGACCGATCAGGGCGCGCTGGCCCCCACACCCGCCCGGCCCCGCCCGCCCGCCGCCCGGCCCGCCCCCCCCGCCGCCGGGCCCCCCGCCGCCGGGCCCCCCGCCGCCTGGCCCCAAGCCACCGCAGGGCCACACCGCCGCCCGGCCCCCCGCCGCCCGGCACCGCCCCCCCCCCCCCGCCCCCCCCCCCCCCCCCCCCCCCGCCCGGCCCCCCGCCGCCGCCGCCTGGCCCCAAGCCGCCGCCAGGCCCCACTGCCACCCGGCCCAGCCTCCCGGACAGCCGCTCTGAAGGCAGCGCCCCCCCCCCCTCCCCCCCCCGCAGCTCAGCCCCCTGCCGCCGCCGCCGCCACGCCCCAAGCCGCCACCAGGACCCAAGCCGCCGCCAGGCCCCGCGGCTGCCAGGCCCCACCGCCGCCCGGCCCCGCCTGCCCGACCGACGCCCCTATGGCACCGCCCGCCCCCGGCCCCCCCCCCCCCCCCCCCCCGCCCGGGCCACCCCGCTGCCGGGCCCCCCGCCGCCTGGCCCCAAGCCACCGACAGGCCCCAAGCTGCTGCCAGGCCCCACCGCCGCCCGGCCCCGCCTCATGGACCGCCGACCTCTGCCCCGAAGGCAGCCCCGGCCTGCTCACCTGCTACACTGTGTGGAGGACCCCAGTTGGGGAGCAGCATCCAAAGCAGCCCGCCCGACTGCTAGCCGCCGCCAAGCGCCGCCAACCGCCCACCTGTGACCTCACGCCGCCTGGCCGGGCTCGTGCATGCGCAGACCGGTCAGGGCGCGCCGGCCCCCACACCCGCCCGGCCCCGCCCCCCCCCCCCGCCCGGCCCCGCCCCCCCCCCCGCCCGCCCCCGCCCCGGCCCGCCCCCCCCCCGCCCGGCCCCGCCCCCCCCCCCCCCCCCCGCCGCCCGGCCCCGGCCCCGCCGCCGCCGCCGGGCCCGCCGCCGCCGGGCCCGCCGCCGCCTGGCCCGCAGCCGTGTGGCCCCCTAGACGCCGCCAGGCCCCACCGGCGCCCGGCCCCGCCTCCCGGACCGCCGCCCCGACAGCAGCGCCCCCCGCCGCCCCGCCCCCCGCCGCCCCCAGGCCCGCCGCCGCCCGCCCCCCACACCCGCCTGCCGCCCGGCCGGCCCCCCGCCGCCGGGCACCGCCCCCCGCAGCCTGGTCCCCCTCCACCCGGCGTTCCGCCTCCGCCCAGCCCCCCGCCTCCGACCGGCCCCCCGCCAACCGGCCCCCCGCTGCCGCTGCCGGGTCCGCCGCCGCCGCCAGGCCCCAAGCCGCCGCCAGGCCCCCACCGCCCGGCCCCGCTTCCTGGACCGCTGCCCCGAGGGCAGCGCCCCCCGGCGCCCCGCCGCCACCGGAAGGAACCGCCTCCGCCCGGCCGACCCCCGCCGCCCGGCACCGCCCCCCCACAGCCCGGCCCCCCGCCGCTGCAGCCGGGCCCGCCGCTGCCAGGCCCCAAGCCGCCGCCAGGCCCCAAGCCGCCGCCAGGCCCCAAGCCGCCACCAGGCCCCACCGCTGCCCGGCCCCGCCTCCCGGACAGCCGCCCCGACGGGCAGTGCGACCCGATGGCAGCGCCCCCCCGCCGCCCGCCCGCACCAGGCCCCCCGCCACCCGGCCCCCCGCCGCCTGGCCCCAAAGCCACCGCCAGGCCCCAAGCCGCCACAGGGCCACACCGCCGCCCGGCCCCCCCCAGCCGCCCGGCACCGCCCCCCCCCCCCCCCCCCCGCCGCCGCCCGGCCCCCCGCCGCCGCCGCCGCCTGGCCCCAAGCCGCCGCCAGGCCCCAAGCCGCCGCCAGGCCCCACCGCCGCCGTCCGGCCCAGCCTCCCGGACCGCCGCTCGGAAGGCAGCGCCGCCCCGCCCCCTGCCGCCCCGCCCCCCGCCGCCACCGGTCCCGCCGCCGCCCGGCCCACGCCCCCCCCCCCCGCAGCTCGGCCCCCTGCCGCCGCCGCCGCCGCCGGGCCCGCCGCCGCCAGGCCCCAAGCCGCCACAAGGCCCCAAGCCGCCGCCAGGCCCCAAGCCGCTGCCAGGCCCCACCGGCGCCCGGCCCCGCCTCCCGGACCGCCGCCCCGACGGCACCGCCCCCCCCCCCCCCCCCCCCCCCCCCCCCCCGCCAGCTCTTTACAGGGAGCTCTCATCTGCTCCCGTGGTGACACAGAGGCAGCCCAGGATTGGCATCCTGGCTTTCTAAATGAGGGTCTGCTCAGGACAGGGTTAGAAGCTTCATTCACTCGACCAAGATTTGTGGTTTGCCTGTTAAGCGCCACTCAGGGTCCTAAGACCTGGAGACGCAAGTGAGCAGAGAAAGATGTCCTTAGAGAGCTGCCACCCTGGTAGGGAAGTCAGATGATAAACGTTACAAATAAGTAGATTATACAGTAACTCGGAGATGATAAGGGTATAGACAAAGAGCTGGAGCGGATAAGGGACAGGCAGGCCAAAGGGGACAAACTGGGGCATTAAGTAGTATTCTGGGGAGAGAAAGTGAGATTAGGGTGAAGACAACTGGTTGCGGGAGTCCACCGGAGACTACCCAAATAGTCCGGGGAGAAGGAGACTCTGAACCCAGGTTGCCTGTGTCTGAAGTCTGGGTTTGAGCAGCGTGTGACGTTCCTCACAGGCCCAAGCCCCAGGCCTCACCCCAGGCCTAGGTTCACAGTCTGATCCTGTTCCACCCCCTCTCCTAACCCCTTGTGTGGCCAAGCCTTTGCTCTAGCCTTTTCTTTATCTTCATTCGGTCACAGGCAGAATTAACCCACCTGGCCCCTTCACACCTACAGCTCCACTCCAGCCCCTGGACTCCCTCCATCAGTCATCCCCATCTCAGCCCCTACCCAGAGGGTGTCCTCCAGCCCCTCCCGCCCTCAAAGGGAGCCTTCCTTCCAAAGGCCTGCCCTGTAAGAAAAACCCTATTGTCCAGCAAACAGTGCCCTCATTTTGTCCTTATTTCTCAAGGGACTTGGGAGCATGCTCCGTGCTCGGAGAGGGAGCATGTCTCTTCCTATTCTCAGCCCTGGAGACGGCTGCAGGCCAAGAGGAAAGGTCAAGGCAGTCGGCTAGAGGCTGGATTCTGGAGGCCAGAGCAGACTCAGGCAGGCCCGGCCTGAGCAGCTCTGTGGCCCTTTCCAGAAGGCAAGCAGGAAAGAACCCATCTCTAATAACTGAGAACCAAGCTTGGCCGCGCACCAGATGGCAGAGAGGAGTCTCCTCCACCCGACTCCGCCCCGGGGCTTTCATCATCCATCCCTGAAGACCGTCCATCCTCCTGCCTGTCTGCCAGTCCACCTCCCTGCCTTCCCTGCACACATCTGAAACGGACCATGGTGAGGTGCCCATGGAGATTGTAATGATTAAGGTCCCACTTCCTGTTAGTGCAGAAGTCTACATGGCAGACTGATATGGGCCCTGTGGGGGTTACTATATACAGCACTGGCAATAGAACCCAGGACCCTGCACATCTAAGCACAGTTCCGCCACTGGGCTTCACCCCCAGCCGTACTATTTTGAAAGGCCTCATAGGCATCTGATCTATTTGTTTCCACTCAAATGCATGGACTAGCCACCCAACCAGGTGGCCTTGCCATGACTTTGTGTTCAGAACAGAACCTGGGACAATCTCTCTTCTGATAACTGGCCTTGGTCTCTGTGCCTGGCCCCCACACAGCCAGCCCCCTGTTAATAGATGGTCTCTAGTGCAGCAGGTCAAAGCCATGGCGGGGAAGGAGAGGTCTTACTGATCAGCCTCCTGTCTCCATCCAGCAGGAGCTGAGAAGAGGAGATGGGTCTCCTTGTTGAACAGGGAGCATGGGTCAGGATGGGCTCAGGAGGAACCTGAGGGGTGTGTGGTTTGATCTCCCGCTAAGTCTCCTGCCTCCTGGCCTCTGTTATACTAAACAGCATGGAGTGGAGAATTCGGCTTTGGGGCTGGACCCTGGGTACGTCATCAACTCAAAGTTCAAGACTCAGATGGAAAGGGCCTCTCTCAGCAGAGCCCAGGTCTTCCCTCTCTCCCTTCAACAAGTGCATTATCAAGGAAGCATGGCCCTTTCTGGTAAGAATTTATGAGGACACAAGAAGTGGCCAAGCATTCCAAACTCCTGACATTTCCCCACGAGGCTCCTGAGGAGCAGCCTTCTCGGCTCAAGTTTGAATCCCAAGACGGAGCGGGCTGCAGTGTAACCAACTCTCTCCCCGGCAGCTATTTGAGAATCCCAACTTCCCAGCCAGGAGCCTCGGGTCCACCTTCGGCAGCTCTGGTATCAGCTCTGCCAGCTCTGCTGGCGGGGGCCTGCTGCCCCCAGCCCTCCACGTCAGGTCCCAGGTTACCAGTTAGGAAGCTGAAGTAACAGAAAACCCAACTTCTGAAACTGGTTTTGAAAATCAAGGCATCTGGGGCTGGGATGGAGCTCAGTGGTAAAGAGCTCGTCTAGCGCGCAGGAGGCCCCCGCTCCCCTCCCCAGCACCAGGAAAGGAAGGAAAGAGGGAAGGGGAGGGGAGGGGAGGGGGGAACCTGTTGGCTCACTAAATAGAAAAGTCCACTTTCCCGGTGGCTCAGGGACATCATCAGGACATAGCTCCTCTCTTTCCATTTCGTGCCTCCTCTTCCTCCCTCCTGACCCTGTTCTCATCCAGGTAGAGGCTCCCAGGATATATGATGGATGTCATCTTTCATATTTTTTTTTAATGAAAATCTATTTCCTCAAACAAATATAAGTCTTGGAATTGAGTCTCACAGGCCCAACGTCCACCATGGGCTCCCTAAACCACTCACCAGGGGGACTGACTTAAGTCAATCCAGGCCCACCGTGGGTGGGGACCAACCCACCAGATCTTCCCCAAAAGAGAAGAGCAGAGAGGATGCTGGGGACGCAACTCACAAATGTCCCCCAAACATTAGACAAGTTCTCCTGCTCTTTGGCGTGTCTGGAGGATTTTATGTTTGCCAAAGCCTTTCAAAGTAAATATTAAAAAATATTTCCTATGTGTAAAGTCCAATACGTTTTAAAATATATAAATCATCTATGTTCAGGCAAGAAAGTTTACATGCAAAAAGAAAAAGTAAATTGAAATACCTGGCAACCTATCACACAGAGCTATCCCATTTAACTCCCTGATATTTATCTTCCCAATTTTAATTTTAAAAATCAAACAAAAACTTTGAGGGCCCCAGACGGAGGGCCCCTACTTGGCTCACACCATACATCAACATTTTCCCAACCCTGTCCAGGTTTCCAAGCCCTTTGGAAGCATCGTCTCTGTACTGCTCTGGGTAGGGGTTGTTTTAATCCCCACCTGACAGATAATGAAACGGAGGCTCAGAGGCCCGGCCAAGGTCAGCCAGCTCATGACTCCCGGTGGAGGCCCCTAAGCGAGGCCCTGTCTCTGAGAGGTACAGAAAGGCCAGGCCTCTCATTCCGGGATACCCAGCAAGTGCTTCCAGGTGAGAGTGACCTTCCCAGATGGCCCAGTCCCCTCTCTACCCTCCTCCTGGGTGGTCCCTCTGGGCACTCAGAATAAGGAAGGCCAGAGGGTTTAATGTTTACCACCCAATGCAGAGTCCAGGGACTTTGGACTCTCCCCCTGCTTCCAGAGACAGGGGGTGGTCAGGGCAGAGGGGACAGAGGGGACAGAGAGCAAGGCCTCCTTCTCGGTCAGCAACTCCTGACCTGAGTGAATGTGTGCTGAGGTGGGCTCAGAAGGGCCTAGTCGCCACCTTCCAGAAGTCTCCATCGAAAAGGGCTGTAGCGCCAGGTGCGATGGCACACTCCTGCAATCCCTCAGGAGGCTGAGGCAGGAGGATGGCAAGTTTGAGGTCAGCCCCAGCAACCTAGCAAGACTCTGTCCCAAAGTTAAAAAATGTAAAAATGGGCTGGGATGTGACTCAGTGGTTAAGCACCCCTGTGTTTAATCCCCAGTACCCACCCCCAAAATAGGAGGGGGGCCCTATATTGAAAGGTCATGGCCAGGAATCTAAAGCTGAAGTCAGAATGCTGGGTTCAAGTCTGGCCCCACTAGCTATGTGATCTTGAGCAAGTAATGCTCTCTGTGCCTCAGTTTCTTCATCTATGAAACGGGAATAATGCCACCTCCCACATAGAGCTGTTGAGATGTTTAAATAAGATAATACTCACATGCCTCTTGGAAGAGTATGTGGCACATAGTTAGCATTCAGTAAATATTGGTTATTACTGGTCATATTTTATTAAATATCTACATTAATAAAGATTTTAGTTTCAGGTAATGAAAAATCACTCCTGCTGGACTAACAGAAGGGGAAATTTATTAAGGGGGCACGATAGCCAGAGCACCAGAAAAAAAGACAGGGAGCAGGCATTTGGTGAGCACCAGTCCAGTCCATTGTCTGTCTCTGGGTGTCTTCTCTCAGCACCGGCTTTGTTCTTCTTTCCTGCAGCCTTGTTCTTACCCCCTGGTCTTTGCAGAGGCACCGGCCACTCCAGAGCTCCCCAAGCAAAGGCCCTGTAATTGCAGAGTCCAGGGGAAGAACCGGATTGGCCCGGCGGTGTCACGTGTTCGTCCCTGGACCAATCAACTGCGGATGGGGGTGGGACCCTGTGGTGCCAACGTGGCAGGCGGCTCCCAGGAAAGAAGGGCTTGGCCCATAAATGGATCGGACGTCCCAGAGAATGAGGTGACCCGTCTACTTCCTTCTGTCACAAACTGGTTTTGCTCCTTCCAACGAGAGGACTCACGCTCCTACCTCGCAGGGGACTGTGTCGGGGTCCACTAATCCCCACTCTCAACAGGGGGAGCCTCCCAGTCGGATGCACCATCAGAACCTGAACCCTGAGGGGAGGGCAGTTGTCCACCAGGAGCCAGGCGAAATCTGGTCCTCCTGGGTGTTGGGGACCCACTGGGGGGGTCACCCAGAGAGACGCGGAGTCAGAGCAGCCACCGCAGCCAGCCCAGGGGGGAAGCTCCAGGCCCCACTCGCCTGTTCCCACTTGCAGTGCTGGGAGGCCCGCTCGCCTGGAATTCCCAGCTGCAGCCTCACAGTTCTGCCAACACAAAAGTTTGTTTTATGTCACCAAAAAAGGCCCTACTCAGAAAAAAAGAAAGAAAAAAAAATCCTTTCCTTATTTCTCCATAAAATGAAACACAAGGAATTCAACTTCTTCATTCCTCCAGGCACAGAAGACCCAGCCAGCCCACGCCTGTGCTTCTCCTGCCCAAGGTCCAGTGGACACAGGGGTGGGCGGTGTCCCTTTCGAACCTGCAGCGCGCACAGAATCACACCCTTTTAAGGACACTCTGGACACGGGTTCCCACCATAATACTCTCCTTGTCCCCGTATCGCCTGATCTCCGCTAGATAGGGGACAGAAGGCAAGCTGCCCAGAGAGAGCTGTAGAAACAACCATTTTGGCCACCAACTCCCCGCAGTGGGCATTGTGCCCCTGAGGGCAGGAGGGGAAGGTCCCCAGTTCGCCTGGGAGAAGGGAGGATTCTCCAGGCCTCCAAGTTGGGCCGGTCATGACACGTTAAAGTAGAGCCGGAGTAGAACTTTCAGGAAAGTATTTCCCTCAAAGCACCGATCTTGGTGATTCTGCACTTGGTTAGACACAGAAGCTGCCCACAGACCAGGCAGCCGCAGGCTGGGAGAGGGATGGTTCTGCACCTGCCTCCATCACCACCTGCGAGCTCTCTCCCGCTTCCACCTCCCACCTCCCGCCAGGCCTAATGGTGGCTCACTGAGACCAGGTTCCAACCTGTCTCTCCTCCAGCAGATCAACCAAGATTTGTTCTGATACAGTGAAGAGTTTCTGAGCACCATGTGTCAGGATCTGTCCATAATTAAATCAAACACCAACTCCTGCCATCCCTCCCTGACGGGAGCCATGGGGAGCTGAACTCCCATTTCCTTATTTGTAAAAGGATAAGGTGGGACAAAGCATGCTGTGCCGCCCCAGGAAGGTCTCTCACTGCCACTGTGCGTGACACGACAGCGGCTGGTAGACCATCCTATTCCTTATTCATAGGTCACTTTCTACACCTGTGAAGGCAAACACCGTGTTTGCCGATGTCCCTGTGTGGATCCGTGCAGAGTAAACTCTCAAAACTGCTTGTCTCTGGGCCCAGATGGGGTCGGGGAGAAGGGGGCGGTTCCTGACCCGCTGGCTGAAAGGCTGACAGATGACTCAGGGCACAGAGTGACTCTTGACAGGTGGCATGACCACATTCTGCGCCTGGGCACCGTGGCAGCCCCTGGACTAGGCCAGCCACACTCCCACCACACTGTCCCTTAGCAACCAGTGGTTACTCTAAAAAATGCACCCAGTGCACCAGGGGAGTTGGTGGCAGGAGGGGGGACAAACAAAACCTAAAAACAAAAGTTCATTGTGACAATCTTATCTAGAATTTTGCAATCGGTTAGTTTATCAGAAGTATAAACTAATTTTAATTCTGGCATACATGTTAGGATGTGTCTGTGATTTGGTTTATTTATATTTTGCATGACGCAGGAAGGGGTGAGAGAGAAGCCTCCCTGCTCAGGGCATCTGAGGTCTCATGCTGGCCCTGGCAGCGGGTGGGGTGTTGTGTCCCAACCTTCGACCTGGTGGCCCCTAGCTTCACTTCTGCGTCTGTCTGTCTCTCTCTAGAAGACCTTGTCTCTTTTATCACTGTCCCTTGAAATATCTTGAGGCCTTAGTTGCGAAACAATGTCCGGCTTTTTGTTTTTATTAATTTATTTTTCCTCAGCGGGTGAGTTGGGGGGGAGGGAAACCATCCCCCCCCACCCCCCGAAGACAATATCCAAGTTGTTCATTGCTGTCTTAGCCCAAGCAGGACCTTTGCCAGTGGATCCTGGGCCAAAAGGAAAGTCCTCTAATCTTGAGGGTATTTTGGAAATAGGTGGGACAAGGATTCCATAGGGCTATTCGGAGTCCGTGGCGCTGGGTGGGAGGCGGTTTCTTTCCTCTCTAGAAATTTCTCTCAAATGCGAGACAGCCACGGGCAGGTCTCCACCGGTCCTTAATCTCGGTGGCTATGTTCCTTGCCACGGAGACGCTTTTGATTTTCTGATACCAATAAACTTATTTTAGAAAGAAACGACCATCACAAATGGAAAACCAGCTTCATTCACTGTAAGTAGAAAGTTTAATGGTGAGTGTAGATTTCAGCGAACGCAAAATGGGTCATAAATTTGAGCCTGAACCTGTTGTCTACCTGCCGCAGACTTGGAGCAAGTATGGGGAGTCACTGGGGGTCCACTGGCTTAGAGAGAGTGGAATAGAATTGAACCATGAAAGCCTTCCAGCCCGTGATCCAAGGCTGTTTAAGGTCACTTCAGGGTGCCGTCCCAAAGGGCTCTCCACTCCGGGGTACCGAGAAGGTGAGCTCCTTGGGGTGGGTGGGGGGGGAGGTGAATCCATGTCCTCTTTTCCCTATTAAAGCATCTCACAGAACATCCCTCACATCCCGAATCCTCAGTAACTACCTCCTGCATGTTGGATGTCCTGTGCACAAGGACGGTCTCCCAGGACTGTGGCAGGCAGCCTCCCGTGGATGGCTGAGTGCTGGGGTCAGTGTCCAGCTGCTCTGGGTCCTGGGGTCTCCTAAGCAGAGGTGGGACCAGGGTGAAGCGCCCCCCTTGCCTCACCCTCAGCTGCCGCAGAGGGCTCTGGGAGGAGGGGGAGACAGAGCTCTTGGGTACAGAACAATGCCCCCAGTACAATCCATGCCTTGTGGATATTTGCAGTTTTAAAAGAACAATCATTTGTTGCCACTTCTCTCATGACCCCAGCCAGCATTTGCTCTCTCCTGACTTCTAGCATTCAGTACCAATTACCCTTTGGGTCAGGTTGCCAGTGTTTGCATGAGATGTATTCATTTCCCCCAACTTGGCAATTATACCCCCTCCAGGGGATGGATGGAGAAATGGTTTGGAAATTGAAATTAACTTCTGACAATTATATTAACATCCATGTCACTTTTTTTCCTTCAGATTTCTGAATCCTGGGGAAATTCAGAAAAATTCAAGGCTGACCTCCTTGTCCCAAGTTGGAACCTCACATACTGGACTTGGCTGTGTGTCCGTGAGCAAAAGTACTTCCCTCTCTGAACCTCAACCTCTGGTTTTCTTATCTATAAAATCATTCGGCTTCAAAGCAATCTCGCTGTAGGTGGAAGGGCCTAACTGGCAAGTATTCAAAGAATGTCCCAGAAGTATTTTTAAAAGCACCCAGGATATTTTTGTGAGCTCAGGAAACCATTCTTGGTTTCGTTCTCACCAGCTCTGTCTTCCATATGAGGTGTGAAGTTCTCTTTCCAGAATAGCCGGATGCCAGGCTCCCAGTCCTTCAGCGAGGGGACACTTCTAACTGCCCTACAGGAAGTGGCCCTTGGCGCAGCAGGTGTCTGATCAAACAGCATTGTGCGCCCCCACCCCCAACTCCCGGCCATCGCTTGAATCTTTTTCTGGCAGAACCTCAGCTTCTTCAACTCAAAATGAAGATGATGGTGCTCGGCTCCTCCCCAGCCCCTCAGTCCTGTCCCCTCTTGGAGTCCCGATGTCACTGGCACCACCTGCCTTCCATGGATCGTGCCTGAAACCTGGGCGTCCTGCTGGTCCTTCCCTCCCTGGGTCCTGTTGATTTTGCCAGTAAGTGCTAGGTGCTGAGTACCCCCTCCAGCTCCTCCACCTGGAACGAGGGGCTCAGGGTGTCACACTGCTCTCTTGTCTCAGGGCACATCTGACCATATCGTGGCTGGACCCCACTCCTGCTGAAAAGCCATCGCTATGCTGTGGCTCTTGAGGGTCCCCCGAAGGTCTAAGTGTTAAAAGTTTGATCCCCAGCCTGCGGTGCTACTGGGAGGTGGGGCCTAGTAGAAGTTAGGTCAAACGGGTGTGTCCTTGAAGGACTCTCTACTTCCTGTGAGGTGAGCAGCTTGCTCTTCCCTGGACTCCTGCTGTGATGTGCTGCCTCACCCCAGGCCCAAAACCACTGGAGCAAGCAACCTTGAACTGAAACCTTTCCTCTTTGTAAGCAGATTGTGTCAGGTTATTTTGTCACAGTGACGGGAAACACAGCTATGGCTCCTCCTAGTTCTTGTCTGAAAATCGGATTTCTAAGGATGACTGGGCCCTGCAAGGTCTTGTCCTCACCACCTTCAGCCACTTCTTGCCCCTAGCTGTAGCTACCTGAGTCTTCCTGCAATTATTTGAATGCTCCATGCTCTCTCCTGGCACAGGGCATTTGCATATCCTGACTCTCCTGCTAAGAAAGCCCCCCACCCTCCCTAAAACTTTGCCTCAGTTCTATTCTATTTACACACTCTCAGCTATAGGCTCTCCTCCTACTGTATGCCCTCCCCGATTAGCAGCCCCGAGTCAGGCTCCCATTATACCCTCTCAGAGCCCCACAGAGGGTTATTTGATTGACACCATGTTCCAACTTCCCCTCTTGACTTCATCTTCGGGACCGGGATTCTTTCACCTCACAGTGTTCCCCAGAGCTTAGCGCCTGATTCACAGCACATGCCCAGCAGGAATTTGTTGAATGATTGAATGAAGGATGTTTGGAGGATCAAATAAGGAGGAAGAAGGCAGAAAGGGAGAGGGAGTCAATGTCGGCCAAGTGGTGAGGATACATTGTTCTAACCACCTTTTACACGTGGCCCCCCTGGGACTTAGAGAGGTTAGACAACCTGCCCACCCCTACAGCCAGTAAAGGGTCAAGGTAGGTCATTACTCACCAGCTGCCCCTTCCCCGTCCACCCCCATGTTAACAGAGGAGGACGCGTTCTGCAAATTCTAAGTTGCAGATAATTCCTTATTCTTTATGACCGTGCCCAGAGCTACCTGCGGTGACAACAGGTGTCAGAGGATGGGGCCTCCCTGGAGGGAGGAACTCTGAGGAGCGGTAGCAGTGCTCAGGGTCTTGTTTGGGTGGTGGCCGCACAGGTGTATTTATTGTGGCAACTCGTTGACGTGTGCAGCTGATATCTGTGAGTTTCACTAGACGTAGGTTCACTTTCACTCCAAAAGCAAAGAGCGTCGTTGACATGACCAGGGAAGTTTAAATAGGTCCGCATTAAATGATATTATTGGGTCAGTGTTCAGTTCTTGGGTTAACCACAGAGTTACTGTGAGGAGGACGCGTCCTATGATTCAGTCCTCAGTGTGGACCCAAGAGAAATGGGAACAGACACCCAGGTGACAACTCACACACACACCCGGAGGCCCAGGCCTGCACAGCACGCCTCAGAGGGCAACCACGGAAACCACCCGAGAGCCTTTCAGTCGATGAGTGAGTGGCTAAAACAGAGTAGGAAAAAAAAAAAAGTATTGTCTTTTCAAACAAATGGTGCTGGGACCCGTGGGCCTCCATGCAGAAAGAAGAATCCAGACCCCGGCTGGGCGGGGCTCAGGGTAGAGTGTTTGCCTAGCCCTGGGTTCCATCCTCAGCACCACATAAAAATCAATAAAAGTAAAGGCATCGTGTCCGTCTACAACTACAAAAATAAATAAAAAAAAAAAGAATCTAGACATAGACCTTACGCCCTCCACAAAAATCAGTTCAAAATGCACCAAGAACCTAAGGGAAAATGAAAAACTATAAAATTCCTGGGAGATAGCAGAAGGAAACCTAAATGACCTTGGGTTTGGTCTGACCTTGGGTTCGACTGATTTTTTTTAACTATTTATTTTTTTAATTGTAGTTGAACCCATTACATTTATTTATTTATTTGTTTGTTTATTTTAATGTGGTGCTGAGGACCCAACCCAGCGCCTCCCATGTGCTAGGCGAGCGCTCTACCGCTGAGCTACAACCCCAGCCCTCGACTGACTTTTTCTAGACAGAACATCAAAGGCATAATCCGGGAAAGTAAAAAATTAATAGACTGGCCTCCATTAAAATTTAAAAAAAAAAGTCAAGAATGGAAATATAAGCCACAGTCTAAGAAAATATTTATGGGAGACACTTGATAAAAGACTGTTATTCAAAATATACAAAGAGCTCTCAAAACCCAACAAGAAGGAAAACAAACATCCTGAATTTAAAATGGGCCAAAGATCTTAAAAGTCACCTCACCAACGAAAACTTACAGATAAGTATATGAAATAAGTCTTCAAATAAGTGTAGGAAAAGAGACTGCTCAGGAAATGCACCAGGAAAATGCAAATTAATGAAGAGTTCCCAGGGTGCTGCCCGCAGGCCCTGCTGCTCAGGAGGCCGAGGCTGGAGCATCCCTTGAGCCTAGGCATTGGGGACAGCCTGAGCAACACAGCTAGACCCCATCCCCCCCAAGATAAAAATAAGTCTGGGTGTGGAGCTCAATAGTAGAGCATTTGCCTAGCATGCGCAAGGCCCTGGGTTCAATTTCAACCCTGCAATTAATTAATTTAATTTGTAAAACATTTAATAAAATCAGATACGACCATGTATCTATTAGAGTAGCCAAAATCCAAAGCGCAGACAACACCAAAAGCTGGCAAGGGTGTGGAGCTGGGAGGGCTGGCAGGTTCCTACAAAACTGAACAGAGTCCTCCCGCAGGGTCCATCAATCTATTCCTTGATATTTACCCAAAGGAGCTGAAAACAGGAACCTGCACGCCGAGGTCTCCCTCCGGCCGCTTTATTCACAATCGCCCAAACTTGGAAGCCACCGAGACGTCCTTCAGCAGGGGGACAGAAGAGCCGTGGTTCACCCAGAAGATGGAATATCGTTCAGGGCTCAAAAGTAATCAGCCATCGAGCCGCGAAAACCCCCGGAGGAAGCGTAGATGCCTGTTGCTAAGTGAAAGAAGCCAAGCTGGAGAGTCCCTGTGCTGTTCGATGCCAACTGTGTGACATTCTGAGCAAGGCAGAACTGTGGAGGTGGCACCGAGGTGGTGGGTGGCAGGGTGAGGGGAGGAGGAGGAGGAGGCGCACGGGGATCCGCAGGGCAGTGGTGGACTCGCAGCACCACGCGCCTGTCCAACCCACGGGTGTGCAACCCGAGGCTGAGCCCTGCGTGGACCAAGGGCCTTGGGTGGTGATGAGGGGTGACGTGGGCTCTTCAGCTGCAACCTATGCACCACCCTGTTGAGGGTCTGTGGAGGGAGTCTGTGGGCCTGGGGACACATGGGGAATCCTACCTTTAGCTCTCTTTTGCTATGAACATAATCCTGCTTGGTTTTTGTTTTTGTTTTTGTTTTGGTGGTATTGGGGATCAAATCCAGGACCACTTTACTACTGAACTATATTTTCAGCTCTCTCTCTCTCTCTCTCTCTCTCTCCATATATATATATTATTTTTTTTGAGACAGTATCTAAGTTTCTGAGGCTGACCTTGAACTTTCGATCCTCCTGCCTCAGCCTCCTGAATAGCTGGGATTCAAGCATGAACCACCACATCTGGCAAAGGTTTCACTTTAAAATAATCTTTATGCCAGTTCTTGGGGGTCCCACAATCTAAAATCCATACCCTAACCTTCCATCTTAACCAGAAAAAGAACTAAGTTACCTCAAACCAGCATGAGGAAGGGAATGATGAAGACTGGGGTGGAAATAGAGAATAGAATAACAAGAGAGAATGAATCAAACCAAAAATTGTTTCTTTGTAAAAACCAACACAATGGACGAACCTTTGTCTAGACAGACCAAGAAAGAAAGGGAGAAGATCTGAATGACTAAAATCAGAAATGAAAATGGGAACATTGCTACCAACTTTATAGAAATAAAAAGGATTGGGGGATAATACTGTGAACAATTGTATTCCAACAAATTAGTGTGGATTAAATTAACAAATTCCCAGGAAGACACAAACCACCAAAACTGAATCAAAAAGAAAAATCTGAATAGACCTATAATAAGTAAAGAGATTGAATCATAGGAAACAATAAAAACACTCCAAAAAAAAAAAACACCTCAACTTTCAACAAAGAAGCACCTAGGACTACACAATGTTACTGGATTACATCAACCATTTATGGAAGAATTCACACCAATCCTTTTTAAACTCTTCCCCCCCCAAAAAAAAAATAGAGGACAAGGAGGCTTCCCAGCTCATTCCATAAGGTCAGTATTATCCTAATTGTGAAGTCATAAAAGACATCAAAAGAAAAGAAAACCATAGACCAACGTCCTTCATGAATTTACATGCAAAAATCCTCCACAAAATACTAGCACACTGAAAATAGCAACGTATTAAAATGATTGTTACACCACAACCAAATGGAATTTATCTGAGGAGGTTAATTTAACCATACAAAAATCAACGAATATAATATACCAAATTAGTGTAATGAAAGAGAAAACCACAATATAGTGAAATTGCTGCAGAAAAACACTTCTAAAAAGAGTCAACATCTTGTCATGATTAAAAATCCTCAACACAAAGCTGGGAGGTAGCTCATTGGTCCAGTACTTACCTATTATGTGCAAGGTCCTGGGGTCACTCCAGCACTGTTAAGAAAACAAAACCACTACACAAAATAGAAAGTGAAGGAATTCTGCTCAACCTGACAAAGGGCATCTATGAAAAAACCCACAACAATAAATACTGACTAGTAATTCTTTCTCCCTATGATCAGAAACAAGACAAGGATGTTTATTCTTACCACTTTTATTAAACACTATACTAGAGGTTCTAGCCAAAGCAATCAGGCAAGAAAGAGAAATAAAAGATCTTCAGATTTGAAAGGTAGAAGTAAAACTACATCTATTCTCAGATGACATGATCTTACATATAGAAAATTCTACAGAATCTGCTATTCTGCTTTTAAAGAAAGCTATTAGAATCAATAAACAATTTCAGCTAGGTTGCAGGATACAAAATTGAACTAAAAAAGTAAATTGTATTTTTATACACTAGCAATAAACAATCTCAAGATGAAATTGACAAAAAAATTCCATTATATTAGCATCAAAAAGAATAAATTAGGAGCTGGGATTGTGGCTCAGTGGTGGAGCGCTCGTCTAGCAGAGGCAGGACCTGGGTTCGATCCTCAGCACCACATAAAGAATAAAAGGCATTGTGTTGTGTCCATCTACACCTAAAAAATAAAAAAAGAGAATAAATTACTTAAGTATAAATTTAACCAAGGATGTGAAAGACTATAAAATCATTATACCCTTCCTCCCCTTCTTCTTCTCTTCCTTCCTCCTCTAACTCCTCCTCCTTCTTCTTCCTTTTTTTTTTTTTTTGGTAGTACTAGGGGTTGAGTTCAGGAGCACCCTACCACTGAGCCAATCCTCAGTCCTTTTTTTTTTTTTTTTTTGAGATGGGGTTTCACTAAGTTGCTGAGACTGGCCTCAAATTTATAATCCTCTGGACTCAGACTGCCAAGTCACTGGGATTACAGATGTGTGCCACCATGCCCTAAAGTCAGTGGTAGAGCACCCTTGAATTTAATCCTCAGGTTAAAAAAAAATCCTTAACAAAAAGAAAAATAGCCCATGTTCACAGATTAGAAGACAATATTTACAAGGCAGCAAATACTCCACAGATTGCTATAGAGATTCAATGTGTTCTGTACCAAAATTTCAACCAACATTTTTTTCAGAAACAGACAAGCTCGTCTTGAAATCTTCATGGAAACCCAATGGAAACAGAATAGTTGAAGTGGGCTGGGGGTGTGGCTCAATGGTAGAGTGCTTGCCTAGCATGCTTGAAGCCCCAGGTTCAATCCCCAGTCCCCACCCCCAAATCTTCAAGACAAATAGTTGAAACAATATTGAAAACAAAATTGGGAGACACAATTCCTTATTTTAAAACCATTCAAAGGCGAAAGAACAGTCTTTTCAATAAACGGTGCTGGGACAGCAGGATGCCCTCATCATACAAAAGAATGAGCTAGACCCCTACCTCACACCATATACAAAAGTTAACTGAAAATGGATCAGAGACCTAAAGTAAAAGTTGAAAAGTAAAATTCCTAGAAGAAAGCAGGGCTAGATCTATATGACCATGGATTTGACAACGGATTCTTAAGTATGACACAAAAGCACAAATCACAAAGGGAAAAAAAAAAAAAAGATAAATTGAACTCTGTCAACATTACAAACTTCTGTGTATCAAAGGACACAATCAAAAAAGTAAAAACAAAACAAAAAACCACCCACAGAACAGGAAAAAATATTTGTAGACCATATAACTGATAAGGTTCTGGTATCCAGAAAATACAAAGAACTCTCAGAAGCTGCATGAACACCTGGAATCCCAGTGACTCTGGAGACTGAGACAGAAGAATTGCAAGTTCAAGGCCAGCCTCAGCAATTTAGTGAGGACCTGTCTCAAAATGAAACATAAAAGGGCTGGGAATGTAGCTCAGTGGTAAAGCACCCCGGGTTCAATCCCAAGAACCAAAGGAAAGAAAGAAAAGAAAAGCTCTTACAATGTAACAACAAAAAGACAACCCAATTGAAAAATAGGTGAAGCACTTAAATGGCCATTTCTTCGAAGATATACAAATGACCAACAAGCGTGTGGAATGATGGTCAATATTGTTAGCAGTTACAGAAAAGCAGGTCAAAACCATAATGAGGCCAAGAGCAATGGTACAGCAACTCAGGAGGCTGAGGCAGGAGGACTGTAAGTGTGAGGCCAGCCTCAGAAGCCTAACAAGGCTGTCTCCAAATTTAAACACACACAAAAAAGGTTCAAAGCCAGCCTCAGCAATAGCGAGGTGCTCAGCAACTCAGTGAGACCCTGTCTCTAAGTAAAATACAAAATAGGGCTGAGAATGTGGTTCAGTGGTCGAGTGCCCCTGAGTTCAATCCCTGGTACACCCCCCGCCCCCCAAAAAATGGATCCATTCTACAAAATGAATGGACTTTAAAAACATATGCAATGGAAAGAAGCCAGACACATGGAGTGTGATTCCTGAATAGGCGAGTCCCTAGAGGCAGAGCACAGCTTGGTCTGTCTGTGATGTGTCCTGACGCCTGCCACTCCTTTTCAAGTCGTTCAGCAAAATCCAAGAATCACGTAGAGTCGCGGGGTCCAATACCACAGCCACTGGCCATGTGTAGTTCCTTATGCATACATTAAAATTAACTAAAAATAAATACAAACTAAAACCCAGTTCCTCCCGTACAGTGGCCACATCTTAAGTGCTAGGTAGCCACATGTGGTCAGTGGCTCAGGCGCTGGACAGTGCAGGTGGAGGACGTTTCTGCAGGGGCTGGGGTGCAGCTCAGTGGTCGAGTGCTCGCCCCGCATGCGTGAGGCCCTGGGTTCCATCTGCAGCCCCGACGAGATTTTTCTTTCCATCCTCACAGAAATTTCTAGTTTCCTGTGCTGCCGACACAGAGAAAAAGCAAATGTGTTCAAATGAAAGCAGGTGGTAAATCTTGGTGCTGCCCCTGGAGGTGCTGATTGTGCTCCTCTTCCCAGGGACAGGAGGTAAATAAAAGGGCAAAAAAAAATTCCTGATGTGACCCAGACGCCGTGCTGTGTGCCTGTGGTCCCAGCTACTTAGGAGGCTGAGGCAGGAGGCTCACTTGAGCCCAGGAGTTTGAGACCAGACTAGGCAACACAGCAAGATTCCATCTCAAAGGAAAAAAATAAAATCCAAACGTTCCATTTCATTGGAACAAGAACCATGTGGGGCTAAGATCTTTGGAAGCTTCCAGACTCTTGTCCCAACAGTTTGTTCTGCTGTCCATTATGCTTTCCTAGGGTTCTCTCCCTAATGTGAACTATGTGCAAATTATAGGGTGCTCTTGGTACCCCCTCTCCATCCACATCACAGGATAGTAAGTTTGGAGCTAAAGACTCAAGTTTAAATTCTTGCCCTATTACTTAATTAGCTGTGTGACTTGGGTTACATTATTAACCTCTCTGACCCACCCACCTCTCAGAGGAGGCTGAGAAGAGATGATTACCTCTTGGGTTATACAAGGCACTCAGCTCTGATCCTAGTACAAAGCAAGTGTTTACACCAGACTGCAAGGCTTGGTCTAGGGGAGGGGAGGGATAGATGGGCTGGGACTGTAGGTTACCCTGGTCTGGCTTCTTAGCTTGATGAGTTTCCGGTCTAAAAATGGAAACCAGCCATCTGCTGAGGGACGTGGGTGGCCGTGCTGTTAATTGGGGGCTTACTGTCTCTGCAGTAGCAACAAGACTGTCATGACTATTTAATGAAACTAAGTGCACGTCCCCAGTGCTGGCGTTAAAATGCTCTTGAAGAGCTGGGGGAGGGCCGCGGAAGTTGCGGCTATTTAGCGTCCTTCCGTCCTTCCGTGGAGATCCTGCCCCAGTCCCGCTGTCTCTTCTTGAAACTCTGTAGGTGTCCCTGGGAGAGAGTGCAGAGAAGGTGGCCAGGCCAGGATGCTCTCTGCTGGAACCCCCGGCCTCTGCAGGCCACGGCCAGTTGGTGCAGGTGAAGACCCTGGACAGTGGGGCGAGTCCCTGGGAAGGAATTTGCATCATCTTTTGCTCATTTGCCAGAGCAGCTGTTTCTCGGGGCTGGGATTTTCCTCCTCTGCCCCCCACCCCCGCCCCTTGTAATCCAAACTTGGGATAAACCAGGGTAGAGGAAGCTCTGGATTGTAGGGGAGGCAGGGTCAGGGAGGACTGGGCTGGGCTAGACCCCCAAGAGGGCTGGGGTGCCTTCTTTCAAAGACAGACTGCTTGATGGCTCAAAAATCCTTCCCTCGTCCTTTCTTGATGTGTGTCCAAAGCCAAGTCACTTCACCTCTTCTTTTTTTCTGTTAAAATAACAATCTCCTCCCAGTGTGGGATGGTTTCTGCTGTCATGATCAAGTTTAAGGCTCAGTTTCCTCAATCATAAATTGGGCATAAAAATTACATCTAACCTTATCAAATGGAGGCAAAGATTAACATTGGCAAGATTCCTGACACAAGTAAATGCTTAATAAATGCCAGCTAATATTGCCCTTTCACTTTTAATACAGGGTCATAATCCCATATTTGCAATCTGAAATTCCTCAGACTCTGAAAACTGAAAGTGATTTTGTAAATTGTCCCGCAAATTCATGGGACAACAAAACCTGACCAGAATGATGCCAAGCTATATATAGTTTGTGTCAGTCAGCTCCCTGCTGCTATAACAAACACCCAAGATAATCAGCTTATAAAGAGGCAAGGTTTTCTTCAGCTCACAGCTGTAGAAGATTCAGTCCATCATTCATTGGCCCCTATTGCTTTAGGTGAGAGAGCAAGTACATCATGGCCAGAGTGCACTGCAAAGCAAACCATTCCACTCATGACCAAGCAGTGAAAGAGAGAGAAGAAGAGGTCAGGAAGCCGGGCATGATGGCGCACCCCTGTCGTCCCAGCTGCCTGGGAGGCTGAGGTAAGAGAATCCCAAGTTCAAGACCAGCCTGGGCAACTCAGTGAAACCCTAACTCAAAGTAGATATAAAAAGGGGATGTAGCTCAGTGGTAGAGTTCTTGCCCAGTATGTACTGAGTTCCATCCCTAGTGTTGCAAAAAACACATAAATGAGGAGACAGGGACTGCTGTTCTACAATCCTTGGGCGGCTACACCCCCAATGAC